>NC_133227.1:28576170-28876170 GCF_040436345.1 Pagrus major
AATGACTGCTCCTTTTCAAGGTTGTCAAACTCAGACGATCTATTAGAACTTATAATCAAGCGAACAGACGAGTGAACGCAGGCTGTGTTTAGTGAGATTGCAGCGGCTGTTAGGTTGTTGTTTTCTGCACTGCGTGTGTCTTTTGTTTGCGGCGCTGGTGCAAGGCAGCTTCTCATTTGGACGACGGAGTTCTCTCTCACTACTAGGTTTTGTTGTATCCGTTTTTGTTACTCTTAAAGATAAAAAAAATCTTTCCTAGTATCGACCATGAACCGCCGGCAGAAGTCAAACAAGGCATGTCAATTAGCAGTCAGAGGATGTTTCACTGTTGCAGCCTGACCTTTTGATTTGTGATGAGGTGTACTTCTCATGCACACGATGTTGGTCGGTCTGTCCGTCCTACACCTTCTGTATCTTGACTGAGACTGCCAAGGACATCGCACTTTACTGCATCTCGCCATTTTCCTTCAGTTGTCGTCTTCATCTCAAAGTTTCTACTCATACACAGATAATCTGAAAATCTATCAGGTCATCTTGGATGCTCTGAGGATAGCCGGACATTTTATAATCTGATAGACAGATTGCGACAACATTTGCTGTAAACATTCATGTTTACAAAGAGATAAAACCCTTCATGTCAGTACATTGTGCCTCTCTCCAGCACTGTGTAATGAATGAACATTGAAGGGTTTAGGGGCAGCTGAAGGGACGGAGTTTAGTCTTGTTTATATCAAGAAAAACAATCTTGTGTAGAGAATGGCAACAAAATCTGGAAAGCCTCCACGAGAAGATCCTCTGTTGTGGTATTATAGTTCAGTGTAGACAAGCCATCACATGGTTTCACCTCCGGGGAAAAGACACGAGACCTTTTGCAGGGAAAGTCGGATGGACTCCGGATCACCCCACTCGTGCACAAACACGTAAACACACATGCAGCCAGACAAACACACAATCATTCAAATCTTGAAATGGTCTTTAATGGGTGTTTCCATTTCCAGCTAAAGGTCAAGGGAAAACTGAAGTCATGGCTTTTTTTTCTCTTGCGTGTCCAATGCACAGCGCTCTCTCTCTGTGTGTGTGTGTGTGTGTGTGTGTGTGTGTGTGTGTGTGTGTGTGTGTGTGTGTGTGTGTGTGTGTGTGTGTGTGTGTGTGTGTGTGTGTGTGTGTGTGTGTGTGTGTGTGTGGAGTCACAATGATGAGGTGGAGCAGGCTGAGCCAGGAGAAGCAGAGGATTGGTGAAATTGTGATTTCTGTGTTTCCCTCGTTTCTCTTCAGACACACAGACACGTGCAGAGGAAGGCTCACAGGCACGCACACACACAATGCGGTCATAAACCCAGTCAAGCCTCCTCTCTGCGGAGCTGTAGCGCAGTGTTCAGCTTTGATACAGCTGGTAATAAGTCATCAGAGCTGTGAGAGCTGAAGGACCCAGGAAGGTTTATTATTCCTGTCTTCACACACAGGAGCCTCACTGATGGCTCAGGATTTACACGATCACACACATGTACCACCGTGTGCTACCATGGTGCCTGTGCAGGGGACGTCATCAGGGTGTGGGGCTCAGTTCTGTTCAGTGTTTGCAGACAGAATTTTACATAATGTACAAACACAACACAGAGCGGCCGTTAAAGAGGACAGTGATGCATTTTAACAAAATAAGAGCCAATAAAGTATCGTACAGACGCTAAAATTCCTTAAGGTAGCACATGTCCAGGTATTCAGAAGTACAACACCCCCAGCTAAAAATACAACCAATTACAACAACAAATGTTAGCATCAAGGCGGTCTCACAGCAGATCAACCCTCCTAACAATGATTCAGCATGGCCCCAGTAACGCTGTCAGCCTCCTGATGAACAAATAAAAGAAAAAGTATCAAAATAAATGCAGTAAAAGTCTTTTTCAAGTGATCAGTATCGAGCTGCAGCTGCAGCACAGACGTGAAGAAGGTTGAACTTCCATGTACGGTTCGTTGTTCTGCTGGGAAGAGACCAAACATTACACTTTGATGTTCATTTATATTGTAGCCGAAGGTCAGAAGTTGCACCTTTTACTTATGAAGACAATAAATGAATAATATGAGGCTCTGTAGTCTGAACAAGACGGCAAACATCTCATCTGCAGCACAAAAGGACAGGCTCCTTTCACAATAAAAGTCATGGACATGGCGGTAAACACTGTGTGATTGCTTATCATTTATTCAGTTTTCCTGATCCTCCTTATGTTTGCATTTATTCTTTGATTAGACCTCTTCATTTGTGATGAAAGTCATATATTGTCGTGCTTCAAACACCTAGACTAGGTTATCATTAATTCTTTTGCTCATGGTTGCTGAAACTGCTACCTTTTTTAATAACATTTTCAATTTATTTTCGATCTACTTTCATCTAATGTCCTTCTCAGTTATCGGAGCAGCTGTACACGTGGGCGTGGTTTGGAGGAGGCGTGGTTTGGACTCTCATGATGATGGCCGTGGTTTACTGAATCTACCAGGCTGCGTCTGCTCACTTCTTATCGTTTTTTATTCCATGCATTTGTCTCCCCTGTCAACACTGGGTGCCTAGATTACCCACAATGCAACTCTAACTGCCAACATCATGGTCAGAGATTCAGTTGTGTTATGCTGGTAGCTTTGAGCTGCTAGCCTGCAGCAGAGATGAGAAGCAGGTCTGATAAATTAACTTCACACCCCCACATTTTATATATTTTTTTTTCATTTTAAGACTTAAAGACCAGCTTTAGGCAAATTATCACATTTTTCACAGCTCCATTGTGGAACCACAAAAGACTTTGTCAGAACTTCCCCTTTAATTCTACATTATTAAGCTGAAGTGAGATGCGGCACATTTTTATTTTAAGAAGCACATTGTCAGTACCAGCTGCATGTTATTTCAATCCAACCAGATCCAACGCTCAATGTCGAAATGTCTGCGGTTTGAAAGAAAAAGTGATTCTGGTGTTGAAAACAATATTTAGCAGAATGTGACGCGTCAAGGCTCGTGTCACACTGGAAATTAAAAAGGCAAAGTAATGTGACATCCCCGCCTGAACCACCGAACACCTCTGTTCCTCTGAACAAAACATTTCACCCCCCGAGCTCTTATTTACCAACTTTTCATTTCATTTTCGTTATTTGTCTATTCAATCAATGTCATCATGACAAAGCATGTCTAAACCTTTGCCTTTCACTCTTTTGACAAGGTTTAATCCTTATCTGATCTGCTCAGGTTTGAGTACGACTCACTTCCACAACGATCAATTTGAGCTTTTATAAAACTTCAAGATGTTTTGAGCAGGTCGTTAGCCTTTCAACCCGTCACAGAAGGGAGGAGGATTCAGTCTTTTCAGCTCTACAACACACTGTATCATGTATGTCCCCATGCTGAACAATAATCAAAGGATAAATATAGCTTAAACTATTTGATTAAGGATGATAAACTATACTACTAAATACTACGGGCATACCTATCAGATGTTCTGCACATTAATAGGCTGTAAAGTGTGGGAGGGTGTTGGCTGTTAATAACCCACCCACTGTGGACTAATGAGAAGATACAAGTGGAAGCCTGCTGGATTTGAGGGTTTGCAGCTGTGTGTTTTGTTCCTATTTTGGTGAGGACCTAAACTTTAGACTGTCAGAGTGAGGACAAAGGTAGATCACAGGCTCAGGTCCATAGTGTCTGGAATCTCACATACATGTATTGTGTTGTGAGACACAGCAGCAATCATCTTTAAGATGTATTTTTTAACCATCTGTAACATAAGAGGACGTATTTTGGGAATTGGTAGTGATTGTCTCTGCTCTCAGTTCTCACTTCAGCGTGTCTGAGAGGATACAGATGTTGAGGATCATATTATATCATCCTTACTACCCTGTTCTTCTGTTTAGGAGAAACGTAAACTGTATCATCTGCGTATAGCAATGTTGACATGATGGTTGGTCAGTCCAATAATCTGATCCAGTCTGTAGTGTGTCACTATTACAGTAGATGGACTGTCATACATTAGATTACATCCGCTATAATCATTGTCGTCGTTTTTCAGTCAGCACCCTCCTCTAAACATCACCACACTCCTTTCTTTTTGCTCTCTCTTTGCTTCTTTCTCTTCTTCGAGCGTTTCATAGCGTAAGCCGTCACATTGAGCGCTGGAATTGTCTTTGCTTCGCATCTTAAACTAAAACTAATGACCTCATTTCTTTCCAGTCTCATCCTACTTTGAGTTTAATGCCAAAATAGCATGATGATGATGATAATTGTCATACATGGTGCATGTCTCACCAACCTGAGGAAGTCTATCTCTCTCCAAACGGTCATTTGATCCTCCAGTTGTAACAAAGCAGCGGTGTGACGCACCTCATGATGCTGTTCTCAGTGTGCCTGGGTACAGTGAAGGAAACACGGCACATTTATTCTACATTCCACTCAATAAAAAGCAGCTAAGCTTAAATTACTTCTCTGGAAATATTATAAAGTATGACTGTATAGGAAATGAATATAATACAAGGTCCTTTATAAGGACGTACTGTAGTACAGCTGTGTGCGTGTGCAGTTAGTGCCGGGTTCATTGCCAGAGGTTTGCCTCTTGACTAATTAAGCAGGTAGGCGGCACAGACGAGGAAATGCCTGCACAGGATGAGCTGATGGCCATTAACGCGACTTCTGCCTCCAATTTAATCTTTCTGAGCCGGAGAGAGATGGATGGAGTGAGAGGGAGAAAGACAAGGCAGAGAGGGAGAGATGGAGAGTGACCTAGAAATTAAGAGATGGAGGAGAGAGAAATAACGGTTTGGATGGAGAGAACAGATGGGAAAATGTGTGATGGCGTAACAGGGCTGGAAATCTGAGCAAAGCGACGATGAGGGGGGATGATGGGAGGCAAATGAGGCGCAAGTGCTGGAGTAAGAAAGAGAGAGTGAAAACACACGATGAGGAAATAAGGGCAGACGTGAAAACAAAGGAAGTGTCATCGAAACTGACATAGACACTTTTATGCATGCATCAGTTGAGGCAGACAATACGTTTTCATTTCCTCTCTGTTGTTTTCACACTGCTTTCCATTATTTCTTTTCATTTCCTTCCTATTTCTTTCTTTCATTTCCTGTTTTTCTTTCCTTTCCTTCTTCCCTTTTCCAGACGCTCCTTTTCCTATTTAAGGTGTGTCTTTTGTCTTTTGCCACAGACATCTGGGACAGTATGGAGGGGTAATCAAGCCAATCTTATTTCATCCACAAGTATTCATTAGTTTAATGCACCCTTTCTGCCTTCTTTCAGTAATTAATAAAGTCAGTCATCATGAAAATGAGAAATGAATATCCTCTTCTGGTGTCGAGGGCGAGGTCTGTGAACCGTGCTGCAGCATCCATCACCCATCACTGGTGTAATTCTCATTTCAGGGTTTTGATTTGCCTCCTGCAGAGAGAAGAGAAACTCAAGTCTAAAAACATAAAGAGAAAAGGAAAAAAAAAAAGACGAGCAGGTCTTTGCTCATTGCCTTTTCCCATCTCTGATATCAGGTGTCCTTTCATGTGTGTGCTGCAGACATGATCGCCTCTCATCTCCTCTTGAAAAGCTCAGAGCGTGTTGGTTCAGTGCAGCTTGATTGGTTTGCAGTAGCTCATTTTTCAGCCTCGGCTCTCGCAGGATGTTTGCAGTGTTCAGAGTTTTCTGAGTCCGTTTGAGCCCCTGTGCGCCGCCAGCCGCTGCTTCTGCAGGCGGCTCGGGAAATTGAAGTCTTCATTTTCCCCAAAGAGTGTGAATTTGACTTTTTTCTCTTAAACAATTTTCTGTCAGTTAGAATCACATCCTCCCCTGCAGACGCACAGTCTCCCGCTGATAATATTTTCTCTTTTTAGCTTGTTAGGTTTGCAGGTTTGTTTCTGTAATGCAGATGTTTGTCTGAGGATTTGTATTGTTTTCCAGTTTATCTGCTCGGGTGTCCTAACCAGGGTTTGGCATTCAGGTTAACAGCATATTCTTACAGAGTGTTTGGAGCATGTGGACACGTGCACCTAAGGACTACTTTGATCGTCCAAAGACAAACTACATAATACTTATCTGCAGACTCACTCAGGTACAACATGTTCGGCAGAACTTCTCAGCTCAACCTTGGACTTTTAGCAGCTTCAGATGTAATTTTACCTGCTATTTTAATATACAAATAACTTGAAGCCGGCTGTTAGCACAAGAGGAGAGTGGGTGTTTGTTAAAGAACATGTCACTGAGGTTAGAAAGTAGGCGTCTCTCATTGGTAAAGTCTGGTTGACTTGCAGAACCACAGCACAAAGGTGCAGGATGAGTACGGAGGTTGAAAAAAGCTTCGAAGAAGACCTTTGAGCCAACCAGGATTCATTTTTGTGTGAAAATGTGAAAAGACATCAAACACATTTTCTCGTTTGGCTCGTTTTTTCTGCGTTTCTGACTTTCTGCGATCACTGTAATGGATGTTAATGGATACACTTCTGAGTAGAACAGGCTGGTAAATTCAATGTTAATTCTCCTTTCAGCTCTGTTTTGGTCTCCACCAACTCACCAGCTATGTATCTAACTATGTCTGTCTGCTCTTGGGTGCTGTGCAGGCAGCATCACCGTGTGTTCATCAGAGTATCAGAGCTGCAGCACCAAAACAACTGAAAGAGCTGAGAGATCCTGTAGGTCTGTAGCGTCTGGTGACATACCTCTGTGTGCTCTTCCCTAAAAAACTGCACCTTTCACATTATTATCAATTAGTCAAACAAATTATCAAAAAATATATATTGATTAGAGTCTAAAATATGCTTGAATGTATCTCAGTGGAAGGAGAGGAAGGTCGAGTTTGTGGTTTAATGATGAGTTCAGTTTGCTTCTGTTCGGCCTCAGTCATCCCTCACAGTGAAGATCACACATTGAGTGTGTTTAATTACGAGAAACTAGAGTAAATCATGTAAGTGACGTCTCTCTGACTGCTGGACAGTTACACTCGTCTACATTATTAACTGCTAACACTGAGAGCACATACAGCCACAGTCCCAAGTCGTGTGTCGTTAATCGGCACAAAGATATTCACAAGAACAGACACGTTACCTTTCACCGCAAAATGAAACACCTGCTCATGCAAAAATATTCAGCTGCAACAACATTTTGAAGCGATGATCTCCTGAGGTGCAAAAAGGTAATTACAGGTTTTGCATCCGTGTCGTGGTACTGGGAAATTCCACAGTTTCAGAGGAATTCAGTAATAGAAACACTTGTGAGGATCATGATTTCATGCAGTGTATTTTCAGGACAATAAATGATCTTCTGGGGATAATTTCTCCCCCTAAACTGATAAACAGGCATTAGATTACTTGTAAAACCCATAAAATTCTCCAATAAACACATTCATTAGTTTTTATTCCAAACATAACTTTGTAATTTCTCTTCAATTTCCTCTTTATTGTTATCTTTATTTTCATGAAACAGTGAAAATAAAGTCAGGAGGCGATGCCCCGCAGCGTCGCTGACAGCAGCCTATAAAATACAGTATGACGAGTCACCGCTCGACCGCAGCCGCAGAGCGCTGCATGATGTTTAACACAAACACTCGACAGCACTAACATGATAATAACGAGTCAGAGGGAGCAGCCGTCTCTCTGAAACTTTATTCGGACGGACGATACAGTTTTTAATTCCAGCCCTCAGCAGATCAGCGCCGCCCTTCATTAACCCGCCCCGACCTGCTCATTAATTCACATTCCTGCTCTAATTGGGCGGCGGCCTGTGTAATGGCTGCTGTATTCTTGTGCTCGCCACGTAGAATAGAAAAGATATGATTAACAAAAGTGACATCAGTAGGAGTGTCGGTCTCAGCAGGACGGCGGTGAGCCACATGTGGGGAGTGAAGAGCGGGTTTCTGTAAAGATGGAGATGTAATTAAATTAGGGAGGACGAGGTCAGCTCGCTCGCTGCATCACGAGGATGAAGAGCGATGACGGGCTCATATAGTGGCTGAAGCGGCTCGATGCCCCTTCACCTTCTTTGACCGAGGATCCACATGTGGCTGGTCATCCCAACCATGTTTTAGGGATTGTTGCAGCCTCAAATGTCTGATTTCACAGCAGCTTTTATAAAACATTGTGATGCATGTTGCGATGTTGTTATGTGGTGTTTGCAATGAAATTGTAGGAGTTCAAAGCCAAACCTTAATATTTTGAAGAAAACTTGCACACCATGTTTCACATTTTGAGACTTTTTATTCCCAAACATTTTTTATTAGATGTTTTAAGACATAAATTTGGATGTGGTTCTTAGTCAGTCAAAATGAAGAGGCTTTTATTTTGAAAATTATAGAAGATAAAAGGCGTCTTTATAGCAAGACTCGTAAAAACAACCCACATTGCAAAGGTCAGGGATCTATTAGCAACCAAATATGATTTTCATGGCATGAAGCCTGATAGTTATTTCTTCAACTTATGCGCTTTTTCCCTGCAGGTCCCACTTCAGAGTAGTCAAAGCTGTAATGCTCTAATATTAACTGCTCCAACCATGATTTCCTGGAAGCTTCTTGTTCAGCAGCTCATAAATTACGATTTCATGTCGACCACATTTTGATATTGATAATTGACATCGCCTTTTAACCTACAATATTACAATTATCAAAATGAGTGAACGACTTTGTGTTTTGTGACACGTTGATGATGTAATTTAGCATTTTAGCTGGTTTAAGTGGGTGAAAGACTGAATATCAGCCAGTTTTTGAGTAGAAATAAACGGTGAACTCCCGGTTAAAGCATACATCTATCATGTTACACTAATGTTACCACTAACCGTGCGTATTTAATCTACCTCACCTTGAAATTTTTCAGCAAATTGCAACAGACCTGGATGCAACAGCCTCTGCTGTGCTGATCTGTCTTGTATGTTTCACTTGTTTCTTTTTGCAGGTTTTTGTCAGACGATTACTGTCGTCGCATGTTGCAAAACATTGCTCCAGCTTTCATGCAGAACATCAGGGAAATACCTTGTGTTGTCTTTAGCAGTAATTATCGTTGGTAAATGTGAGACTATTGTGTTGCTTGTCTGCATCTTCACAACCAGAAACAACAAATAGTTCATGTATGGCAGGAAACTATGATGATTGGTAACATGACAACTTCCTGGAGGGACTGGTAATGGTCCTATTGTTACTTTGGATGTGGCAGCTGCTGCAGCTCATCTTATAAATCAAGTCAGAAAAATACCTGTTTAGCGACGCCATGATGTCATCGTCTCTAGTATCTGTGTTTAATTACTTCAGACACAGAAGTGGAGAAACTTTCCTCCTCGGCGCCGTCGCTCTCTTTCTGTGGGAACAAAGGATATGAGTTGCTGTTTGTCTGCGAGTCAGTCTGTATATTTGCCTGACTCAAAGGTTAAATGAACATTTTGTTCTTAATTAGTTCTGAATTAATTAGTGCAGAGCCCACACAGAGGCTATTTGTGCTAGATTTACATTAGCTGTGTGTTCTGGTCACCTTGAACGACTGTTAATTACAACTTATTGCATCTAGCCGCTGCTACAAATGCTGTGGTTCTGTCAGGTTCTGCACTGGATATCTTGAAGGTGCATTGATAAGAGCATCGTCTGTGATCTATATTCTCTGTCCAGACTCAGTTATAGCATCAAGCCCACGACACTTTACATGTAGTCACACACACACTCACACTGTTCTCCACTGTTCACCCTCAGTAAGTCTCACATACAAAGCGTTTTCACGAGTTGCCGTTAAGTAAATGCTGCTGACTCGTCCACATTTTTAAACCTCCATATGTCGCGTGGCTTCGCTCTGCTGAGCCGCTAATTCCTCTAACGGTGGTTTTATTCCCCTCGAGCTAAAAGGCAGTCATTAAACACTCGGTCCAGGTGTGTCACCGTGTCAATAACGGCTCCGTACACCGACACTGCTGATGGAAAATGTTCTGGCAGCCGTCAGCTTTACATCTTTTATAGTACTGCTAATGCACAACCTGTCACCTTGATTTATTATTACATTTGTTAACAATGTTTGATTTATAGCTGAATTTATATACATATATAAATGTATATAACAAGCGGAAGAGTGAGGAAGAGCCAGACTTTTAAAAATTATTATTAGATTCATCCCTCAGGTTCTCACCCCTTGATAAATAAACAAAAAATAAAAAGATGAACTACATCCTGTATGATCTTGACCCAGATGGAGCTCAGTAAAGTAACGTTATTACCCCGTGGTGTTCTCCTGCAGCGCGACTGGATGCTCAAACAAAGTGGATCTGAGGGATTGTTGAGTTGCTGGGAATGAAGAGCAACCAGAATGTGAGCATATCGGGTTTGACTTTAGTTTTTTGTGATTTAAAATAAAATATGCTGCAGTAGAACAACAAAAAAATGATCACAAGTAACAATCGGATTCAAAGCTCTCCCTGACGGACTGAATCTGGTCTACGCACACCAGCTGTCACTGTGTGTCTGTCTTCATACACACCGATACACTACAGCAGTATCACTTCATATTTATATTGAACAGAGGAATGCAAATCTGTGTTTTCTCATCTGGTGATGTAAGTCACTGATGTGCTTCATTTGTTATCTAATGACGTAATCAGCTGTTGACTGTGAACAGACCAGCTGTAACGACACTCTCAAAGTCTTTTTGTTTGGCCTAAACAGCTTTTATTGGTTTTATGGTGTCCGCGGGCCGAGGTCAGTGTTTGTGAGATTCTACGATATCAAATGTCAAAATGAGTCCAGAACACAGCGATCCATCACCAACATGTCCGTCGTGACCTTTATCCTCGACTTTACACCATCACGTTAGCTGCTCACGAGATAAGACGTCCTGAATATAAGAGCCAGTGGAACAGTTAAAGGACAAGTTCACCCAAAACTGAATATTCAGTCATGACATACTCGAAACCATCGAAGTCCACAAAACATTTCTGGAGCGGCAAACAGCGTTGCAGGGTGACTTGTTTTAAAATAAAAAACAACCAAAAAAACACAACATAAAATGGCTCCACATCTCTTTCAGCA
Source organism: Pagrus major (assembly GCF_040436345.1). Classification (NCBI taxonomy): domain Eukaryota; kingdom Metazoa; phylum Chordata; class Actinopteri; order Spariformes; family Sparidae; genus Pagrus; species Pagrus major. The sequence goes on from NC_133227.1 coordinate 28,587,177, forward strand.
CAATCAAATTATTTAGAAAAACTTCATTTACACCCTTGATCCGCGGTTGAGCTCGTAACGCTAATGTTTCTACAGTTTTTGGGGGTTTTTTAAAATCAGTTTGGGATATCCAGAGACTTGGATTACGCCAGACATTTGTATGGAGACATTTTGTCGGGGTATTTTGGTTGTCCTGAGCTACTTCAGTTGTTTAGGAGACGAGGAAACTTCACCTGACTTTCAACTGGCGTGTAGATAACAGCTGAATTTGTAATTTTGGGTGAACTCTTCCTTTAAAGTCTTAAAAAAAACAGTGTGGGAGCTTTACTCTTCTAATGGCTCTTCTATAGTAGCATAATCACAGTGCAGTCACTACAGCTGATGAATTGTTGTCTTGCTTTTTTAATAATGCCGGCTGCAGCGTTGCTAAACGGCTAAACTTAAACCTGATTTACCATAAAAACACAACTTAAAGTCCACACAGCACAACTTCAAGTCAAACGAGGGCTCAGAGAGTTGAAACGACCTCCAGAGCTCCGTGAAGCTTTGTTTGTTTGAGGAGGATTTTCCAGGAATTTTCTGCTGATCCGGTCCCTCGGTTCATCCCGGTTTTACCTTTTCCCCCCTCTGCACTGGATGTGATGACTGCGGGAGATCTACGAGCTGATCCCACATCAGCACTCCCTAATTGGAGAAACTTGGGAAATAATAATACGGGCCTGGGAGGAGATGATCAGCTTAGAGGCCGGCCCATCCTTCACATGCTGACCGTATCTTTCTACCTCCTCATTTCAGGTGATTAGAGCAAATCCCCCGGACCCTGTCAGAACCTCCGAATCAGCACACTCATACACTGAGGTAAGTGTGTGTTTCACTTTTTTTAATCCGTGCATGAATGTAGCTTGGTTTGATGTGTGTGTTTGTTCCTTTACTGCATGTCAGCTGCTGAGTGTGAGTGCACATTGAGTGTGCATTAAATAGTGCTTTGTTTGTTTGGGACTACTTTCAGCTGCAGATTAATCCACATTTTGGTGATCTGGTTGAGTATTTGTGACAGCAGGAGTGTGTGTGTGTGTGTGTGTGTGTGTGTGTGTGTGTGTGTGTGTGTGTGTGTGTGTGTGTGTGTGTGTGTGTGTGTGTGTGTGTGTGTGTGTGTGTGAGTGATTGAGTCAAAACAAACTACAGCGTGTGTTATCATTGCGAGGAACAAGTCACCCGGTGCACCAGTGCGGCTCACTGATGTGTTTTTAATTTAGTTTTGGACAACAATAGAGCTCTACAGCGCAGAGGAGGAAGATTTATGAGGCTTTGGATACACACAATACTTGTGAGAGGCATCAATTCATTGCTGATTTCAGTGGTTTATGGGATTTTGGTTGGCAATGATATACTTGTTTATCCAGCATTATCCTTTAACACAAGTCGTCCCAAACACTTCGAGTCCAAATGAAAGTAAACAGAAAGTATTCCCACGAAAAGCTGCTGTACGTTTGCTTCACACACGACCGTCTGCCAGACGTAATTCTTTCGTACTCTCATTAACAGTGATGAATGTACTGTACACGTGCTTCTTTAACATTCTGAGGTGATTTTACTTTAATGAGTACAGAGCCAATTTTTTAAATAATTTCAATTATCGAAAATCCGATTAAAGAAAAAAAACACCCAAATCAGTCGAGTATCCAGTAATAAACATGCAGGTAAATATGCGTCATTTACTTTTACTTGCATGTTTGAAACTTACAAAATTACTTTAAATACTCAAATAAATGTAATGTCCGATACTTTAAAGCGGCTGTAAGTGATATATTTTGGTGCTTGGTCAGTAAGGTGGTCGCTCCTTTTCTGGTACCCCTGCCCACCTTATCCAATCAGGACAGAGAACTCCATAAAGAGGCGGTCCTGTCTGCTGATGAATATACAGAAAGCAGGATCCTCCTGTTTGCTGGGGGATTGCTAACTGCAACACGGACAGGAAGTTAGCTAAACAACGACAGCGCTGACAGCAGCTATCACGTATGACTTTCGAGTAATGTTTACAGTTCTGCTTATCACAGCTTCATGTACATTATAAAGTAGTGACAGCAAATGTGAGACGATGGTTCATGTCTGTAAGTTTATTGTTATTAGTAATTAGAGAAACGGTACGGCACTTGTAGTCCACGGCCACGATGAAGAATCCAGAAAAACACATCAATTCAATATCTTTGTCGAATGTTCAGAGGAGCCAGAGTTTCAGAGGACAGCTTCAAGGTTGGATCACCAAAACATGGTATTCAATAAAGGATTCAGGATTGGACTCAGTGAGTCAATAAGGTCTTTTGAATTCAATTACAGCAAATACGAACATGTAGCTGAATGTACTGAGGTCGAGGCCGGAGGTTTTTATTTAATTTTGAACCACAAGAAGCTGTAGACGTGTATAATTGAAGTTGAAGAGATGTCTACAACTGATGACGTCAAAGCCTTTTCTTACTTTTAGTGAATGGCTCCTCAATAGACATCGTCTGAACGACCGGGTTTATAATAACCAGAATCTGCCTCGAACGGCAGAAGTATTACAGAGAGGTTTCTATAGGTTTAAGTCACTATCACTGTGAGATAAACGTAGTGGAGGAAAACAACATTGTTTTTTGTGTGTGTGCAATATATGTGCATCACCTGCAGGTGATGCAGTGTTTTAACTAAGTGAAGCGGGGCAGAAAAAACACAGGTGTCTCTCCTGAGCTCAGGCCGACACAGCATCTGCCTCGGGGTGTCGTGAGAGACAGTCGTCTTTCTGTTGGCTCTGTTTCACTGGTACAAATAAATACAAAGGCACAGAGCAGTCAGCTATATTCTGGCACGTAACATCATGTTGCCAGAGCGATTAAACTGATTTTTACAGGTGCTTCCTACGGCAAGAAAACAGAAAATGGCTCTATGAAATCAAATAGAGGCACAAAGAGACGCTGAGCCAGGAACAATAACACGTGCTGTCATTGAGCTTGAGACCTGTCGGCTCGTACACGTTGTACTTTTTGTGCCAACAGACTGCGAAAAAATCAAAAAGAGCAACTTTAATAAGAATGAAAGGTTTGGTAGCAGACCTGCCAGCTGCAGAGTACGTGTACTCATCATTTTGTAGCAGCATCTCAGTGTGTCGTGGCTTTTGTTTGGTTGCTTATCTTCACTCCTGCTGCAGGAGCAGGAGGCTGTTTTGGATTATTTTCAGCTTGAGGACAAAGATGCAGGTCAGGTTCGGGTCAGCTGAGCCCCGAGTTCATCGCAGGATTTGTCCGTGTCCTGAGGAGTGTGTGAATGTGGAGTTCAGAGATCAGTCTGCCTTCCAACATCATCCACAAAACACAGAAAAAAAAGGTTTATGCATCAGATGGTAGCGTGGCCAGAACCTGTACACACCAGAACAAACTGTTGCTATTTCAAGTCTCTGCAAACTTTATATGTTCAACAATACATGTCACATCACGTTAATGAGGGCGTGTTGGTGGTGATAAACCTGGCAAATGTCACTCAGAGACATTTATAAACTCCATCATGTTGCTGGAGACCCTCGCTGATCAGATGCAGTCAGTTGTATTTATTCTACTTTGCTGTTCTCAATGATAAATGGAAAAACGATCTAGTTTTACGCACCTGGTATTTTGAGCTAAAACAGGATCTTGTCCTAACCCTGACCAAATGTAACCAGAGCCTAACCAAAAAGGTTGTTACAACATAAAATGTAACCAAAAGTTTCTGGTGATTAGGTTGTTGATGGGCTTACAAATGGGTCTTCATCCTGTCTCCTACCGACGGTCAGTAGTTGAGTTAGCTAAGAAACAACAACAGTCGGCCTACTGGTGTCCTCATCCATCCAGTGGTGGGGTTACAGGTGCTGTATCTGCAAACAACCTGGTTTCAGTTTTTTTGTGATCTTGTTTTTAGGACTTGATCAGAATATATAGTGACAGTCTGAAACCGTGCCATTCATATGCAAACTGTCAGCCAGGTGTTCCCATTTGCATTTCTATGTAAATGATGTTTTGGGTTTAATTTTTTTTTTAGCTTAATGCATCTGAGATGAGCTGCAGACATGCAGCTGCTGAGACACGACGATGTGCTCACATTTCTTTAGTAGTTTACTTTTTCCTAAAACTTGGAAACAGGATTCTCCCCCGGGACTTAATTTGACGAGTCACTGTTAGATTTAATATTCATCCGGCATGTCTGCGTTTTTTTTCTGCTTGTGCATGAGTGTACACATGCCCTGAAGCAGCCATGTTTCTGACTTGTTTAAAGCGTTGCTCTTTGAGGAAGTCGAGTGAGCACTTCTGTGTTTTCCAGCGAGGACCTGCTTCATATTTCATCGGTTTCCACATTTTTTAAAAGCATTCTGGAAGTGAATATGTATTTTTTAAAAGTTTGAGATTAAATTCTTCGCTCAGAGGCGCATTAAAAATAATTTATAGAGGGATGGAAAACTATTACCTGTGTGACTGTCTGGCGTTGGCATGCTAATGATTCTGAAGAAAGGTGCAGATGGGAGAGTGGGAAAGAGTGGAAATACAAGACATAACAAGAGACGAGTATGTGGGGAAGGTGAAAGAGACGGGAAGAGGAAAGTTGAGAAGGAATCTGGCAAAGAGAGAAGAGAAACACATACCTGAAAGACGAGACACTGAATGACACTGTGTGTTTGCCTGAGATCGCTGATTACCAGACGTTGCGTTAGGAAACACACACTGATGCGCCGATTGCACCCCGATACAGGAGCTGCCAGAATCTTCTGCACGAGTTGCAGGTTCACTCATCAAACTGATGCTTTTTATCTGCTCACTACTGGAGTAAACAGCTGCCTGAAAACCCCTGAAGACCAGTGTGTTTCCATCAGTGGAGCTAAATTAAGTGTTACATTTTAAAAAGAGGAGATTTAACCAGCGGTGGACTCTTTCTGAACTCACATCAGAAAACATCTTCATGTACTAATTTCACAAAATAACGCCAGGCAGGAGACACAAACAACGTCAGAATGCCTCAAATTTCATGTCAGTGCTGTGTTACGTTTCTTTTTGTTCAGTTTCACACAGACCAGCAGCTGACGGGTCGTTCAGTAGTGACGGTCTGTCTTATTTAATTGTTTATTTTGAGCCATGTGGCTGACGCCGTATCCAGGTCTCATCGTACGTCAATGTGGCATATCAATATAAACCTTTTCTTCACTATGTTGTCGCCACTGAACTGACTGAATGAAAGCATTGCATTGCGTCTTGGGATATATAGGATCCAAAGTCTATACCCACCTAATTCTGTAGGCTTTTAGCTAAAAAGAAATGAGTCTTCAAGCCCAAGCTGAGAAACCTTAGAAATGATTTAATCTCATCTGAAACAGCAGAACACAGAAGAATCGATGTTGATTGAACAGTGTTGAGAATTATGACACAGTCTGGATTTACATTTGTTCCCTATAAACCTCTTTTCGCGGTGTTATTTCGTCTGCCACCGGACATTAAAATCTCCTCGGAAAATGAAGGCTGACAGTCGGGCCGGCAGCGTGGCACCATTTCTTTTTTGCTTTCACATCTCTGTTACAGACAAAGTGAATAAAGGAACTCGCTCTCCGTCCTGTTTGTTGGTTTTCACTTGGAAGGAAAACGGAAAGCACTCCGGCTGTCTTTGCGGTGCCAACAATGATACCACATGAAAACACGAGGGGGGAGTTGTCTGGTTCAACTTTTAAGAAGTGTTCTCAACAGAGCAAGAGGGAGAGGTTGTTTCAGAAACAAGACTTGGGATTTCATAGATGAGATGATTTCTTTTGTGTCTTAAGAAAAAATGTGAGAATATTTTGTGAATTGAAAGAGGTCGAGGTCCTCATGTGTCCAAAACTCTGGAGCAGATTCAAAACGTTCAACTGTTTTTTACTGGACGACTCTGGCATTTTGTAAAGTAATACAGTCGGCTAGAGAACAAATAGTAGAGAGCTATTATGGTTCAGCTGCATGAAATCCCAATTTTGTTTCTGACAGCATAATGTTGAAGAGAGATTGAACAGTGATTTTTACTGCACGATAGATTCTGAAGGAGAAGAGCAGCAGAGATGAAAAGATGTGAGGCTGACGAGCGAAGAGATGCGGAAGAGTGAGGAGAGGAGATAAGTGAAGAAGTAGGCCGGGAAAGAGGGAGAGAGGGAGGAAGGATGAATGGAGGCATAGAGGAAAAAAAAAAGAGATTAAAATGTGTAGAGGAGGAGAAGCAGAGGTGGGCAGGCGGAGGAGGATAAAGTGGAGAGGGGCATATGACGGCCTGGCAGGTCTCCAAAGGCTCCCGGCGGCGATCCAGCTGCTTCTGAAGGCCACTTCGAAAAAAAGCCTGTTAGCAGTGCCAACAATACAGGGAGGGAGGCAAAGGAGCCTGAGAATGGGAGGGAGAACAGGTGAGAGTGAAAGATGGAAAAGAGAGGGGGGGGGGGGGTGAAATATGCAAAGACTGAGAGTACAGTGCAGAAAGAGACTCTCAGCCAGGACATGGCGGGACGCAGGGGACTGACAGTCCCAAGAAAAAGACAACAAAAGGGGACAAAAACAGATGTGAACCTCACAGCTGCCGCTCCTGAGACAAACACAGGAGATACGAAATACTTCAACCCAGAACAAACTGTACTTTTCTGCTAACCACAGATATGTTGAAACTCTCCGTGGTCTGGTTCAGGCACAAAAACACTTGGTCAGGGTCTGGAAAAGGTCATGTTTTGTCTTAAAATACCTGTTTCTGTCGCCACAAACACAGCTGGAAAATGTTCCGATGGCTTGCTATAAATTGTCAGGGGTTTCACCCTTACAAATGTTGAAACGCCATCTGAAACAGCGGTCTCTTGGTTGGAAGACCTGCCACCTAGCTGCCACAGCACCACTGTCCCCTCCTCCCATCATAACTCAGTATAGCCTCCCAAAATGTTGATATGATAGATAAGAAACATGCAAATTTAAAGTATCCATGGGGAAAAGTACGATGCTGACATTTTACTCTGGCGACTGGGCGGTTAAATCAGTCCACAGTTAATTCAATTCAGTTGGTTCAGCTGAAAAAGGCTCAATTTGTGGGGGTTAGCACTTTGTGTAAATTTAATCAAAGAAAAAGTTTCCCTGATAAAAATAATTACATATAATAGACTTGTGTAATAACTGCCTGAATCCCCTGTGTCTGCATACAGTACAGCTGAATAAAGTCCATGTTTTAGCATTTAAAGTAATGAAGTATAACTTGAACTTGAGGTTGCATAAAAAATCAGTTTCCAGGGATATTTTACCTAAAAAGAAGCTGATGATGAGCATTAAAACAAGGACTAGTATCTTAACCACGGCACGGTGAGACATCTGTTCTGGAGTTGTGACTTCACAGCTGGTGTATTCACACGAGATTGAAATCAACAATTATCTCCCCAGGTAATAATTATTCCTGTGGGACTGGAGGCACAGGGTTGGGAGCGTTCCAGTCTGGGCCTCTGATTTAAAGAGTGATTCCTAAAGAAAATTGAATTCGACAAACTTTTTTTTTTTTTACTGCCGAGCCGAGACCAAGAGCTCAGCTGCGAGGAGAAATAACTTGGCGAATGTAACTTTATGTAAGCCTGTTGCATAACTACAATGCATCAAATACTACATACAATATGCAAGGTCATCTTGTGAACTACAAGGTGAACTCAAGCCCACACAAAGACGAACCCTCTCACTGAGCACTGCCAGTCTTCATATCTGCCGCCTGAATAAAAGCAGCATCAACAAGTTCTTGTCGTGTCGTATCAGATTACCATCTTTGTATCAGACCTCTGTCCTAAGAGGACATTTTCAATCAAGGAAGACCAATAACTACACTATAGCCCAAAGGCATGAGAACAAACAGGAGCGGATCCAAACACTGAAGACGGATATGATTAATAAGATGTGTCTGCTCCTCGGGGATGAAGACACCTGAGGTTTATGTAATAGATTAAACTAAATCTATGCTTCATATGCAGTAACAGTGGTGTCACAGGGTCCTGGAGTCATGCAATCTTTTTTGAATCACCACTTCCGGTGAGGAAACGTATCGGGGGCTGTGCGAGCCTGCTTCAGCTTTCCAAATAATCATTTTGTCTCTGAGTGCAACTGAAAGTAAACTGAGAATACGCTCTGAATACACTCGTTGGATTTGGGGTTCAGCACTCCTACCCAGAATCCCATTGTTGAAACATAACCTCTGTCTCCAGTTCTTTTTTTTTTTTAAAGATTTCGCTCATGTTGCCTCAAACACCAGAGGTCATTTCTCTCTCCTCATCTCCACAAACTGCAGACACACAGAGCCCCAACACGTCTGTTCGGAGAATGCCAGCGTCTCTGTCCGTGGTGCTGAAAAGGTTGAAGTAATTTGTCAAATTTTTAGTGCCGGGATGCCTTTTTGCATATCAAAAAATACATCAAACGCCAAACAATGAATAAGTATTCTCTGTATGAACTGAAGCGGCATCAGCGAAGTCGTGCGAGTGCCTTCATCAAATGACCTTCCCTGTGTCAGACCTCTGTCCCGAAAGGAAATGCTCTGTCAAGAAACATGAGAAGGAAGAGGAACAAAAAATCTAAAAACTGAAAAAAAAAAAACAGATTTACAATAAAGTCAATGAAAAATGGTTAATTTGAATATTCAGAAAAGATTTTAAAGTTAAAATGCTTCAGATGTGAGTCCTGGCTGACCATCAGCTCAGTCTCCGGGGTAAAATGTAAATTTTTTAGTTAATATCTCTGCAAACCAAGATGACGTTCACATTTGTATGCATCATAGGCTCTGTACCAATATTGATATTTCTACAAAACGCATCATGTTCACATTACATGGTTATGACCTGGAGTTACAGGCCAGAAGGCTGTCAAGCCAGTGACGGCGTTTCAAGACTGCGTTTCAACATTTGTAAGCGTGACACCACTGAACTCTGGGCTTATGCAGCCGTGTTTGTGGCGACCAACACAGGTATTTTAGCCAAAACATGATCTCCTCAACCAAACCAAGTGAACAACGTGAAAAGATACATTTCAGTTTCAAGTTCAGTTTAGTTTCAATCAGCGGTTTGCAGAATCGTACATTGCCAACATTGGTCTGGCGATTGGGTCGCTGAGATCTGTCCAAAATGACACAAGTATGGACCAGTGAGGGCAGCAAACGCACCTGGAGGGGCCTGTTCACAATGCAGCTGAGCTAATAATGGACTGTGAGGATTCATTGTGTCACGTTTTAATATAGAAGACAGTCACAACAACGTTGTTGGCTACAGACATCGTGAACAATCGTCTTTCACAGTGTGTTCGGTCCTGTTAATATTTTGCCCGGCGTTAAAAATCTTGAGTCACAGGATGCAAATACTTTGAATCATCGTTGCTAAAAAAGCAGACCGTAAATACCATCACAAATAGTGCTCAACATAATGACAACAGATGTATCTATGAGGTATCTGCTCCTACAGGTGATGCACACAGGCAAAAAAAGGATGTGGTTGTTTACCAGACATTTCAGAAACAAGGTAAATGCGGAAAAAGACAAATGAAAGCATAAAATGGCTTCAACATCCTCTTCGTCGGGAGATGCTTATGAGAAAATTATACTTGTCCCCCCATCTTCTCTTTTACATCCTTCCTCTTCTCTCTCTGCTGTGTCTTTAGAGCAGAAATGTTGTTAAAAATAACCAACAAACCCGATCTGCTCGTCTCCGCTGCGACTACGGGAACCAACAAAGGAGTGAGAGAAAAGCCTGCTGGCATTTTAAAACGTTCCCTGTCACTTCCCGCAGAATAATGGCTGCAGGAAATATCCTCCCATGAGGCCTTATGATAATAGGCCCATATGTGCCGGCCACGCTGACGGTAATTAATTGCTACACAAAACTTGTGAGGTCGCTCTGCGGAGTACAGTGACCTCCAGACATGAGTGCAATGACACAGCGGGATTTTTACAGAGCTGAGAGCAGCACCGGGGGACATCTGGGACAGGGGGGGCAGATTAGTTAGCAATTTGACCTTTCCCATAAGGCACCAGCTCATCGCCTCGTTCCTTTTGTCACTAGATTAGAGACTTTAAAATGCAGCGGGACATCAGCCGGGGGATTTACTGCACAGCACATTCAACCAGGCTCTGCCACCATCTCTTAACTCTTCTTCTGTGGTCATGTCGCCATCTGAAAAATGCAAAAGAGAGGGAGGAGAAGGGGAGGAGGGGATGACAGGAAGAAACTAAGAGAGAAAGACAAAGAGGGAGGCAGAAAAAAATCAAGATAGAGCCAAGAAAGGAGATGAGGAGGAGGGCGAAGGACAAAGAGGGAAAGCAAATCATTGACAAAACAGCAGTGGAAACAAGCGAGGAGATGAGAAGAAAGTGGGATGAGACAGATGAGGAAAAAGAGGAGGGGAGGGAGGAAGAAGAGACAGAAGAGGGGAAATGGAGAACCAGGAGGAGGGAGATGTGAAGTAGAGAGGATGAAAAGGGAGAGTGAAAGAGTCGGGGGGGAAGGATTGGTGAACAAGAAGCAGAAAAAGCAAGCATGAAGAGGAGCTTTGCAAGACACATTCAGACCCAACGGAAGACGAGATGAGAGGAGGGAGAGTTTTGATGGTGACGAATGAAAGCGAGGATGGAGCCACGAATAGAAGCCAGTGGGGTCGTTGTGAAGAAACTGAACTGAAATGAACCAGCTTCAAATTAAAAAAAGAAATAATGGATCAGATGAGGGATTTTTTGGCTCCTGCATCTCCACATTTCCAGTTTCAGGGCACTTGATTCTGAAGCATCGTCGAGTGAAGCAGCTCAATAACCGAAAACTGGAACAGCATCTGCATCATTACTTCAATTCTCTTTGGATGCCTGCGTGGAAAAACAGAGCGGTGGCCAGACATGAAAACAAACAGCCAACAGTGGAGTGTTTCAGCAGCGGTCCTACCCTACAAGACGAGACAAGCATGTTAAGATATGACGTATCTGCGAACAACAGATTTTGTTTGATGGCAGAGATTTTTTAGGTCGAAGCCCAGCGGACACAGACTGGAATGATTGGTCTAACAACATCATCTGTAATTGGCCTGACAATAGTCACTAAAGCTGACACTTAAAAGACTGGTTCAACATCTTGAGAAATATGCTTATTTGCATTCTTGATGAGCGTTAGACAAGAATATCAACATCACTCTCATGCTGACACACAGCCACAAAAAACACAACATGTTGTTTTTTACACAGTGTTTTTTGTACAAATTAGTGAGCTTTAGAGGTGTAAATAGGCAGATTTGTTATCCTTCAGCAGAGCCAAGCTAGCTTTGTATCCCTGTTTCCAGTCTTGTGTGCTAAGCTAAGATAACTGGCTGCTTTAGCCTGTATCACCAGGCTGTGAGATTCGCTTTAGGTGCACGCTGCCTCGGTCAGTGACATGTTTTATGTCCGTTGGTTGGTTTGTTAGCAGGACTGCACAGACACAATTGAACGGACTTTCACAAACCTTGGATTGAGGATGGGTCTCAGTCCAGAATAGACCCTGTTCACTGTTGGTGTGGATCCGGATCTGAAGAGATGGACCAGGAACTGTTTCTCACTTTCTTTCACGATCCGTGATGGGATGTTTTTTGACATTATGGTTAATTTCTCAGGGACTAATCAGCCTCGTCGTTTGAACATAATGTTAGCAGTTAACATTTGTGCAAACCGCAGATACAGCCGAGGTTGACATTTGTACCAAACGTGGCATATCACGTTCACAAACCGGCTATTTTTCTTGGGAAGTCAGACCATCTCCATCCGTGATCGTTGCATCATGAAGACATTGGAGATTGATCTTCTTATCAAAGAGAGCAAAGGTGATTTATTTCCCAAAACCACTGCTTAAACATTCAACTCTCTCTCTGTGAATATGTGGATTTGTACAAAGCTGAAGCTGCAAACTCTGGCGAGCGTTCATATGATGACATAACTCTCACTGCCTCTCTAAGGAGGAAAACTGGTTTATTACAATTTGAGTTTTGTTTTTGTTTTTAGCCCTGGCCATCATTTTATCACTTACAATATAATACCCTTGTTCACACCAAAGTAAATACTGAGATGGGAACTCAAAAACATCCCTAAAAATAGGTCAGATGGGGAAAGAGGCGTAGGCAATCAACAAAGCATGATTTTATTTTGAAACCTTACAAACAACTACCCAAATGTAATGGACATTTGTTCAGTTGCTGAGTCGTGCTTCAGTTGTGGATGATTTTGTTGGAGTTGACACATTTTCTTTTTTTAAGCTTTGAAAAGTTGAAGCAAAGACCGAGTGTTCCCGTCAAGTGTAGGACATTTTGAGACAGTCTCGGGAGCCAACTATTTCATTTCCTCTAACTTTGAGATTAAAAGTCTGGGGGGAAAAAAATCAACATCAGACAGAATTCCAGCGTTTGCTTACGCCGATAAACTACAAAGCAACAAAAAGGCAACACACCCTCCATCTTTTTAACAACCGCTGTAGAGCTCATTGAACGCGACACTTCAGCCTCTAATTGCTCGACGGCAGCAGGTCGAACCGGGAGGCTCAGATGTGCAAATGTGTGCGAGTGTAAGTATGAGGCTATAAAAACGAGCCAGGTGCTCAGTCAGGAAAAAGACGGGGGCCTGTGGTGCTGCTGGGTACCAATACCGTTGTCATGGCAACCCGATTATCTTTGACCATGTCTTGATCCCGAGAGGAGGAACAAAGGGTGGAGATCTCGGGAAGACTTTGATGCTCGGTGAGTCAGCAGTTTGCCAAAAGAAATCTGAATTAACTTGTTGGCCTCTGGTCACTGCTGAAGTTTTTTTTTTTTTTCTTTTTTTTTTTTAAAGAATCCCTTTTATGTGAAGTCTGGAGAGTGTGACTGAAGAGATTATCGACTTTCAGTGCTTAATAATCAATTAAATTATTAAGTGATTAATGAGGCCCTATAATAATTATACACGTGGAGTTACTTGTCGCAACAAAACCTAAAGTCTAAATAGTTTTATAAAAGGCCGTGTGGCTGTAAAAACATAGTCTTTAACCAGGTAGCAAGGGTCAAGAGCATTATGGGAAGTGTAGTATCCAGTATCTTTGGAGTCAAACTAAGGACAAATAGTCAGCATCTCTCCACCTCTGCTGCATCACTCTTTTCATGTTATGAATGTCCAATACTAATTTGCTCAAATAGCCCTTTAATAACATTTGCAATAAGAAACATAATTATATTTGCCAATTTAGATCATAATAACTCTTATTAAATGCACAGTAGGGACAAGAAAATAGGTACTTTAATTAAAATTAATTTTTAAAAGATTTTTGTTACATCAGTGCTTTTATGTTCCCTTTCACAAATCATTTACAGGTCCCACTCCAGCACCGGTTTGATTAAAATGCATTTCTCTTTAATTTAAAAGGCCTACAGTCTGACCCACAGAGAGGCAGCAGACGTGGACTTCACTGGTCCAAAGTTTAAACAGAGCTGTCTGCAAAAATCACCAGGAACCAAATGTGCCTGAATAAATCTTCAAAGAACAAATCCAACCTGAACTGGACCTGAAGAGAATCAGACCCAAACCAGAAAACAATGATCTAGGTCGACTGTGAAAGCAGTTTGTTATGACCCATATTTACAGTTGTAAAGACACAGTTGTGTGTGTGTGTGTTGTTCGGTGTTGACCTCTAGTGGCTGTAGTCATTATTACAGCAGCAGAGGAGGAAGTCAGGTGACATGGACTGGGTGGAAGAGTCAAACAAACATAGGACTTGCATCCAGGAGACCGCTGTGAAACAAAATGTCAATGACATGTATATAACGTAACTCTGGTTACTAGTGTAAACTATGTGGGTACGTATGTTAAAAAACATACTTATTTTTACCCAAACCACAATATTTTCCTAAACCTAACCGTCGCTGGTCCGCTGCAACGGTCTGGTTTTGGTAACAGTGATGTGTCGTTTTAGGAGTCAATCAACCTCTTCAATCATTTACATATGAGGACCTTTTAACAACCATGATTATAATAAGAAGAAATCATGTCATTTTTTCTGCACTTCACTGTTACATTCTCTCTATGTAGAAATCTGTGAAAAATATAGCAGAACAAAATGTGCACAGAGAGCAAAGACAAGTCCTTCAGTTGCTTATAAGCAGCATCACATATAAAACTCATGTCCATGTGAAAGACAAGAGTCTTGATGAGCAGTTACCAGGAGGGTCTGGCTTCTTTCATCTCCAACTTTTGCAGATTTTGTTTTGACCTTCTTGAGGAAGCTCTGCACGGATCTAATTGTGTGTAATTCATTTTGATATTTAGGACGCGAAAAATATACATATAGATATAAACTTTCAACTACTTTTTGATGATGAATTTTAGGGATTCATGAAAATATTACGGTTTAGATCTTTGAACATTTAAAACCCAACATGTCAGAAGAGATTTATGTCGGCGGGGTTTTGTATCATCCCAGGAAAACAAGACGGATGCCTTGTGACAGGCTGCAAAATTTCTGTGCTGCTAAAAAAGAAAACCAGAACAAACTGAATGCCACAGATTGCCACAGCTCGCTTTGCAAAGTGCAACCCGGCGTGACAACAAAGCTGGTGGAGTGCAGCAGGGAGCTGTTGAACTCAGGCGGCCTCAAACAGCCATCCTGCTGCTGATGAGAACAGGCCTCCTTAACACGAGCTGTAATACGCGCCGGCTCTATGAGAGGCCATCAACATTACTTCACACAAGATGCTGAACAGGGGAAATCTCTTCACTGAGATTTTAATATCATCATCATCTCTGTTTCTGATGCACTGAAACACAAGAGAAGAAGAGCTGCTGCTGCTGCTCTGTGGGCAATCAGCTGCTCCTAAATATGTCGAGAGCATGTTAGTGCTTGATTAATTGTTGTTAATCATGAATTAATCTACGGCAACAGCTTCAGCTACACTGAAAACATTTTTTAAAGAGAAAACAATACGGTGACCTCCTGCAGGGGCAAAGCTGAGGAATAAGAAAATAACAGAAATAAGCAGTAGGTGTTGTTATTTCTTTTTATACGTCTCCTGGGTGATTTGGAAATGAGCGTTAACACATGATTATACTACATTTACAGTAGCACATTGTGTTGCTCTTGGCTACATTGCAATGATTTTTATTGTTTTCTCTCCTTTTGTCTTGGATCCTTTACTGTGAAGCTGAAAGCTCAGTGTTTTTGGCATCTTAAACCTGTTTACTGAACTTTTCTTGCGGTGCATCAGCTACACGGTTTACCAGCCAGGTTCCTCTGCCAGTGCTGTATATAGAATCAGTTGTTTATTGCAATTATTGTAGCAAACACATCCTCGTATCTCAGTGACTGAATAGGTTGTTTCTCAGTGTCATAAATCACCATTCCCTAAACAACGTGGCCGTCGAAGCATAATGGCGACACACGGACCGGAGCCTCATCGTGGGGTTGCATGAGAAAACGGCTTGGTTAGGATTAGGAAAGCATCATGGTTTGGGTTTGAATCACTATGTCACTATATCACTAAGGCTACATATTGTCTTTCCACAAAATGTGACACCTCGTGTCAAGAAGTGGTGGGGATGGAGGTGGAGTTGCAGGCGCCAAGACTGCCGAGCTGGTGACCACTGTTTGAGTCTGCGTTTCAACATTTGTAAAGGTGACACCACTGGATATTTTTAAGGGGACCTGAAGACGATTTCTAGCCGTGTTTGTGGCAACAAAACCGGATGTTTTAAATGAGACCTGGAGACACTTCCAGCCGTGTTTTTGTTGAGCCCAAGTCAGGTATTTTAAGCCAAAACATGTTTTCCTCACCCTTGCCCCAACACAGTGTTGTGACAGGAGAAAAGGTGAAAATTGGACCTAGAGTTTCAACTCATCTGTGCTCTTGCAGAAATGTACTGTACATAATTTATTCTGGTGAATCAGATTGGTCATTGTTTACAGTCCAATAAGCAACATGAATATGAGGATGGAGTTGGACTTCAGAAGATGTTGATAGTTGAGGAATTTCGGTACGACCAGCACAATTGGTTCAATCGATGTTCCTATTAGTTGCTGACAGAGGTCGATACAGAATATGAATTATTCACATTCACTTTGACCCTTCTGCAAAAACAAATCTAAAACTTAACAACTTTTAATTTATGCAGGCACACACGATGTTTTGAATGAACGCACACACGTAGACATCCTGATTTCTCATGAAACAGAGGTCAAGTAGCTCCTCATCTTCTTCTTTCTTACTTTCTCTCATTTCGTCTTTTCCTCCTGCTGCTCCTCTTCCTCACCTGTATCCTCACCTACCTGTACAGATTCACAATGTGCTGAACACGTTGCACCTTTTTTTTCTATTGATGAATACATTTCAAGCTCACATCCAAACTAGCTTCACTTCACCTGAGTAGAGTATGAACATCGATTGTGTAGTCAATCCATCACAGAGAACATTAGGATTGCTTTGTGTTTGGTCAAAGGGTTTTTTTTTTTTAATCTGATACAGAGAGAGAAGCCGGAACACTGTTTTGAAAATGCTTCTGTGTTTCAGTATTGAAGAGCTGGTGGTGAAGCTCTGACACTTTAAAAGAAGCTGCAGTTGAATTCAATTTACCCTTATTCCAGATTTCTAAGGGTTGTTTATGGCTCATTCAGTCTGTTTGAGTTTTGACAGCACGGGTTTACAATGTCCCTGTTTACCACAGGGTGCATTAACAATAACTCCTGTCATCTGTTAACTTTCTGCTAATCAACAATAAACCAGTAACTACCTGTAATGTTAATGGGTTTCTCATAGAGACAAACACACACGCGTATCATTGGCTGTGGAGGTTTTTAGAATCTTTAATTAGTTTTCATAGTTTTGGTTTTATGGTACATTTACTTAATGATGCAGCCTCGGGGCTCTCGTCAAACTGGTTTCCAGCAGGCAGCTGTATTCAGCAAACGAGCTCTGATAAACTTACTGTACGCTACTCTCCCAGCGCCGAACAGGACGCACATAAAGTAAAACCAGATATTTTTCTCAGAAATTGGATCAGGACTAAACTAGTGCTAAAGGAGAGTGAATATTGGACATAAGCCCGGTTCACACAGGACTATTATTATCAGGGGAACTCATGTGATTTTGAAATTCCCTCCCCGAGTCTGTATTTTACTCACACTGTATTTACTGACATGATCCCCCAGATGTGATGTCAAGGCTCCGTGTAATGTGAGATTTCAGAGGCAAAGTGTCAGATCATCAGCGGCCACATTGTTAATATGATTTTCTCCCACTTCCTGCATGTGCAACAAGCACAAATACACCTTTGCAGCTCATTCAGATCGAGTAACAGATGCTTTGCGGCTGTGCTCGAATATGACAGCCTGTTGTTGCACCTAACCCTCGCTGTCATCGCTTTAAACATCAATCTAGCCGATCTCACAGTTCAGCTGTTGTGTGCTGTTCAACATATTATGAGTCGTGATCAAATTTTCACAGAGATGCAGATTTGCACAGGATGATTATTATCACAGCACCTCAGTGTTTTTGGCTCAGTATGGTCGATAATAGGGGGGGGCGCATTTTTACTTTACAAATCGCAGACATGGCTGATTTGCATGAGATTAAGATCAAAGACGATTATTACAAATTACCAGCGGTCCCCAGGTGATAAACGTCCCAAGCAAATAATAGAGCTTTATATTCATAAGATGGATACAAACACGTCTCAAAGGGAATTCAAAGTGTTGCTATACTTCTGCTGGGTGCATAACTAGGCATGTGTCTGCTACCAGCCATAACAACTTTAACAGGTGATGTGTCAGATTTCGTATTTGCTCCCTAGTGACAAAACACTGTAATGTGGCTTAAGGACAGTTCATAAAGTTTGTCTCATGAGGTATGTAAAACCTTTAATGAGACTGTGTGATGATATTTGGTTGGGCTTTGGAAAAGATCATGTTTTGGCTCACTTGGAAAATGTTCCGACATCTTGTTGTTTCACATGTACGAATCCTTCATCGACTCACCCAGCTGTGAAGTCACCGCCATCCCCTCCCCCTCTCAAGTGCAAGTCAGCTCATATAGATCTACTGTGAATGTGAAAAGACATGTATTGCAGACATGTTTTTCAAAAATGTTGATATATTTCTGATTGATAGTCTCGTCGTCTTTAGCAGAGTTAATTCTGTGCTGAGCCGTGAGGATGTTGCACTACTTTGACTTCTTAAATTGCCAAATATCCAGGTAATTTCAGTCAACAAACATTGAACAACCAAGGGAATTCCACTGGCAGTGGATTTAGTCCACTGGCGAGCCCTGATGTATTCATCCAATTGCCTCGCGCTATTACTCACACACACAGGACTCGTATTCCCTGTTCAGTATTAACACCATCCTCCAGACTTGCCTTCGGCAGCTGCAGTCTGCGCAAAGGGAGAAGCAGCGGCTGAATTATTGAACAAATCAAGGTCCCAGGCTATGTATTTATATGATATTGGTAATGAGGCCGCTGGAGATCGTGCCGTCAGTTGTGGAGAGAAATAAGATCTTTATAAGCTCTGCAGTGTATGTGCTGGATCTATAATACACTGAACCTGTGCACAGTTGATGACTATACTGACCGCACCATGCTCGACTGCGTTTCTTCCCCCAGGACCTGCTGTATGATCACATTTATTGTCTGTAATATCTCTACATGCTCAAGTGGAGAACAGTTATATAACTGCATGTTGGTCTGCAAGGACCTTTTCCATCATCATAACATGCAGAACATTTATGATAACCAAAGGAGGTTTGCTCAGGAAATGCATGGAAAAAAAAAAAGTGTGTTTATACCTGTTGTTCAATCTGTGCACCGGGTTGTTGTCTGGTTATTCTTTAAGGGCCTAGACACATGAAATTATAATGAAAGAACTGGCAGCAATGAAGGCCTCACATCGCCTGTGTCTCAGCAAAAAGAGCTGCACTTGAACACACCGCAAAAACTACAGCCGACAACCAGCTCGTTGTACGTTCTGCACCTGTGTGAAGGGGAATAACCCTCAATACCACGAGGTGGCGATATCTTTATTCAACAAAAAGGGAAACCAGAAGACTCACAACTGCAGATATATAAACCGTTATGGTTAACATTTTCACAAAACTCTTGCAAATAGCAAACTAGTGCTATTTGTGTGGGGACACACAGATGCTCACACACAGCCCGAGATTGGCCCAGCCACAGACCAACAGCCTGGTCTCTCAGGGCCCCTAGCTATACCATCTACTCTACATGTTGTTTGGGTGACGTGAAGTTTCAACAGTCGAGAACGAACTATGAACCTCAAGATTTATGTGGCTATACCTCAGAATAAAATGACTTTAAAAGCCTTTTCTAACTGTCAGATGAAAACAAAAGAAAAGAACTCGGATGTTGTTCGGTCAGCTAAGAGGTATTTCTCGCAAAGCATAACAAGCTTTAAAAACGTTGGCGTGCAACCTCAGTCCCATGCTTCTCTGCAAACTCGCAAAACAAACACACAGAAAAGAACAGAGTGATTCAGAAACACATAAAACAACCCACAGTTGTTATTAGATGTGTTCAGCCTTTCAGGTAGCTGCAATGCCCAATTTTGGTCTTGGGGACCAAAATTGGGCATCAGGCAGGCACTGGGTACATTATACATACACAACATAGACCACTGAAGAGATCAAAAACTTACAGCCCAAAGAACAAAATAAAGGAAAAACAAGGATCCTTCATAGGCAGGCAGCCATCGATTCAACAGCGACACTAAAGAAAAACTGTAAAAATCAATGTCTGGTTTCAGATCAGTCTTACATTTCATTTTTGCTTCATTAATCAATCGTATCATCTGTCATTTCCACAGTGTGTCCCCGGGGACTTGCTTTTTCTGTGTCCAATTCTATATGTTACACTTCTAAGTACCATTTCATTTCTTTTTTCATATTTTTGCTGTTAATTTCACCAGGGAGTCTCACAGAGGTCAGGATCTTCTTTTCCACCCACCTGATAAAACAAATGATATAGAATATAATTGCTGCCAGCAGACGATGGCTCTGTGAATGTAATTGTCCTCTGTTCTGGAGTCCAACAGTTCAAACAGTCATTACCTGTCTTTTATTTCTTTAAAGCTCATATATCTGTCCTCCACTACTCTCTGTGAGGCATTAAAGCACTTCCTCTCGCTGTGTATCACAAACCGGAACACAGCTGCAGAGTGAAACGAGCCACTGCAGAGCTTCAGGTTGGGCCTTTCCCTCACTCTCCTCTGCAAGACACAACCACAGAGTTAGAGTGAAAATGCACGATTATAGGTAGACACACACATTCTGTCTCTGACGCACACTCCTCTCGCTACAGTTGAGTGGTTGGATGTGACTTCCCGCTGCACTCTCCACCGTCTCGCCTGGTCGTCCATAAAAGACCTGTTTCGTCTTGGCTGAGAGTTTCATCCCTGATCATTTTCTGCTGACGGGCAGTGGCTCACTTATCAGATCCCAACTCTTCCTAACCCCCGGCCCTCCTCCCTCCATCACCGATGCATTATTTAAACTGTGGTTTAAATGTTAAATAACGGAGCCGTGTTTTGGCTCCGCTGAGGGAGAACTGCAGTCGAGTACTTAAAGAAATGTTCATGCTTAACTGTAGCCGAGGAAGGCTATCACAGGGATGACATGCAGGATTAGATTTAGTCATGGCAGAGTGGAGAGGCTCGGGGATGAGGTGAAACGTACGTTGGATTCCTCAGGTTTCTGTATGTTTAATCACTCACCGATCATTAAATACCCTCTGACAGAATAAAAACATGTTGTGTTTTGAGGCAAAAAATCATCATACTGTTAATATCATCATTAGTGTCCTTACTCTAGATACAATATCTCTGTTTTGGGGTCTTCAGAGAGAGGGTGTGGAGCATCAGCAGGCAAAATGTTCTAAATAAAGTTCTGCTAAAGCAATTCATGATAATTTGAGGGGGGATGAAACCCAGTTTGTCTCACATCTGAGGCCGTAGTGATTATTCAAAGTGACGATATGAATCGTCACTACCAGTCAAAGCACAGAGCATGTTTTGAGCCGACATACCCACTCAAATCTTAGTAGCTAGGAAATAACATACACAACTGACAAAAACAGCTTGTTTGGTAAGTTGTAGACTGGTTTCCAATTAAATCCCAAAGTCTAGATCTGACACAATAAATGTTCAACATGGTGTGCCACATGACTCCATTCCATGGTCCACCTTTTACTTTTTTTTTTTTTTTTTTGGTCTAACCATTTAGGTCATCATCCATTCGCTTTTGCTTTGCAGATGACCCCCAACTCTATATAGCTGTTGATACTGATGATCTGACTGACAAATGCATCTTTACCAGTGCATGAATCTCTCTGACCTCTCTTCTTTCCAACTGTACATAAGAAACTTGGGATTTGTGTTATTGGTCCAAGAACGGAAAAGAGAGAAATTGTATTCACAATTAATTATATCCAAGCACATTACTCCACTTCCATGGGAGTGGAGTATAAGGAACATAATTAAAACGGCAGCCTGTTATCTAAAGAACATAACAGGCCTGTTCCAAGTGACTTTTGCATTTTATTGCTTTCAGGTCTTCTCAAAACGAAGATAAAACTCTGTGCGGTGTTCTGTATGAGCTGCCATTGATTCAACTGAATAAAACACTCATATCAGTCCTGTTCTGAAGTCCTTCTTCTGACCTCCAGTTGGTCTTAGAATAGGTTTTATGACCCAAGTCTATACATTTTCTCATGGACTTGTCCCAGAATTTTGTTGATATACTGTCGAGGTCACTCATCTAAATCAGATTCCTCAGGGTTTTTTTGTTCTTCTGTTTTTTGCTTGGTGTAGGAAACAGTCAAAGACCAATGGAAAACAGCTACTTGAGCTTAAAGCTTTCTCCTGGATATAACTTAAGTTTTATCATTTTGAGAGATGCATGCAGAATGTATAGCTGGACAGGTGCTATATACATGAGGTTTATTTCTATATCCGTGGTTCTTGTTTTTCTGACTAAAAGTAGAAAATCTATAGTACTTCAGCAATTAACTCACCAGCTCTTCTGCACCACCTGTTAAACAGGTCATGTCTTCGTTTAACATCAGCAGCTGCACTACTAATGCGATGTTCTTCTGATTGGCAGCTGTACTGAGACTTGATGTCACAGAAGACATTTGTTTAGATTCTTAAATGAGCCTCTATAATGGATCGAGACAGAGTTGCTAGGAGATTTTTATTACTATAAAAGGAACTGTTGAGACGTTACCTCCATTTGCTCTGTTCAAAACACATTTACTCTGCCCTACTTGAAGAGTTCCAGGTTCGATAGTGTTTACATTACAATAGAGTATGAAGGCATTGTACTTACACTCAACACACAAATGCATCAACCTGCTAATTTTCTCTACCTGTTCGATTCTCACGTACCAACACAACTCACAGCTCAGCTGCTTGACTGACAGTGCAGACACATCGCTCAGTCTGCACTTGCCAAACGCTTCGTCGCATGGAAGTGTGTGACATTCAGTAGCAACAATCCCAACAACGCTAATCAAACAGCAGATACAAGGCTTACACACACACACACACACACACACACACACACACACACACACACACACACAGCACTCTGCTTATCAGCAGCCGGCAGCACAGGTCTATATGCTCTCTGTGTTAAGTTCATTTCAATAGATGGCAAATTCAATGGCACTCCAGTTCACTCCAGTCCCAGTAAGTTCAGCTTGATTCTATTCACCTCAGTTCACTTCAGCTCAATGCAATCTAATGCATTCAATGCAATTCTCAGCCTGTAAGAAATGAGTCGCGAAATGTATTTTTTGTGATTGTGGCCGGCACAGCAGTCTGTTTGATAAAAGATCTCAACAAATGTCCCCTTAAATCATATGTGGACATAAAGCTGATATGAAATGCATGTTAATGGCGTGTGTAAAAGAGGTCTGACATGTAACGGCAGCAATCCTCTAAATTATCTCCACATTTGCATATAAATGGACATCCATTTTTTTCAGTTCCTATAGATAAAACGCAAAGGTGACTGAACCCAGAGCACTTAATAACAGATATAAATCATTTCAGTCCATTTTGCTTTAACTCAGTAGTCATGGGCGCCGCGAGCCAGAGGAGACTGTGTTAATGACATCTATAAACCATGTGCACTCTTTCAACTTGAAATACTCCTTAGACATCCGCAACGCCCCTTTGTTCAACCCAGTATCCTCGGAAGTTAGTCCTAATTGGAAGATTCTGCACCTCGCAATTTGCATCAAATGCCAAATTAAGTTTTAATGCAGGAAGCAGCGTACCCTTTATGTAGGGAGGCGGAAAATGGAGAGTGGATGGGCGTGTAGCACATATGACTTTCATGAAGGAGACTGGAGTTTTAGCAAACCTTGCAGGGAAATATGAATATTTCTCTTTTCATTAACCAAAACCATGACCCATCATGGGTCTGAACCCAGGGTTGTATAGTTGCTGAAACTGAGGACTTAAATATGGCTGCCAGTTGGTCATTTGAAAGCCATGTTTGAAAGGAAAGGAGTTCTGTTAAAACTACATTGGACCCAACCTTGAACTGACTGCATGGCCCTCAGCCTGTGACTAGTAGGCAGAGGATCCACTTTGTGATTCTGGCAAATAAAATGCGGTGCAGCTTCAAACGCCTCTTGATCATTCTTGAATCACTTTCCTGTAGGGTGAGAAATTAGAGCAATCGCAGGATCGTCTTGGGCTTCGGCAATAGATGAAATTCCCGTTTGGCTTTCAGCAGCAAGACTGATGAGCAGCGACGGCTTCTTCTCCGAGCTGTTCAATAAGCCGTTTGTAGAACAAGGATTTCCATTTGCATTTGGAAGCAAAAGAGAGAAGATCTTGCGATTGTGGATTACTCTCCTGGCTTTGCTTTTGAAGGGGAGAATTAAGAAGAGGAGTTTTAGGAGCTTTACGGGGCAAATGGAATTCAAAGTACTGTGTGGGTGTGGATGTGTGTGTGTTGGTGTGTGTGCAGGCTTGCGAGCATTGTGTGTCCCACTCTGTGTGTGTGTGTGTGTGTGTGTGTGTGTGTGTGTGTGTGTGTGTTAATATGCCTCGTAAATGTGTGTGTGCGCGAGGGGTTTGTGTGCACAGGTGAGAACTTTCCACAGTGCCTCTAAGTGAGTTTTGAATGTGAAATCTGTGTAAATTAAATAAAGAGTAAAAGATTAGAAGCTTTCATTTGTTGAAATACAAACATATCTTCAGCAGGTTGTTGATGATATGAAATAAACTTTGAAAGTTGCTCCAGAATCACAGTTTGGATGGTTTGAGGAGCTCTGTCGAGGCCCACAGAGGGCAGATTCAATTTACTTGACTCAGCCATCGAGGACCACATTATAGTCTTTGATTTTTTGTTTCTGTCAACATTTATGTGTAGGTACAGTACAGTGCATGACTTGCCCTCTGTAACCCTGTAAATATAAAACTTATAAATTAAATATTTGCCGAACATTCGGTGAATCAACAATGTCAGGAAAGGACTCAGCTTCAAGCTTTGTTAACGACATTACTGACTTAAAATAACTCACTGTTGACTTTTGGTCCCACACAGGACATGAACAGCTTCCCCCTTGAGAGTCCTGTGTTTGTTTGCCTCATCCTTCCACCCCAACCTCTTCCATATGTGGACTTTGTCGCTCTTTATAGTACTTCACCTAACTTCTCTCTTTGCCGCCTTAATAATTGCTATGGCCAAAAATAAACATAAGTATGGGTTGCAATACTGTAAGCTGCTTGCACAGTTAACCTATAAGGTTGTTTCTGATGAGGACGGCAGAACAGATAGTTTAAATACAGCTGTTCACAGGAAAGATAATGACTTGTTTTTCATGTGTGATCACATCTATCTATCTATCTATCTATCTATCTATCTATCTATCTATCTATCTATCTATCTATCTATCTATCTATCTATCTATCTATCTATCTATCTATCTATCTATCTATCTATCGTGACACATTGCATTATGGGATTGTTAGCAGAAAGTTCATGCCATGACAGTACTTTTTTCCTTTGAGGACACTGAAATAAAATGGCAGACATTACATTTAGTGCACTTTATAGTAGATCATTCTAAGTGCTGTATCGTGGGCAACTGGACTTGTTTTAGCTTCTTGAAGACGTTTCACCTCTCATCCAAGAGGCTTCTTCAGTTCTGACTAACTGGAGGAGAGTTACAGGCTTTTAAACTGTGTGTGGGAGTGTCCTTACAGAGTCGTTAAGGACACATGTGAGCTCTGAGTTTCAGAGTTGTTAGGGCCACTTGT
This sequence comes from Pagrus major, assembly GCF_040436345.1. Classification (NCBI taxonomy): domain Eukaryota; kingdom Metazoa; phylum Chordata; class Actinopteri; order Spariformes; family Sparidae; genus Pagrus; species Pagrus major. Next base: position 28,612,477 of record NC_133227.1, read on the forward strand.
GGGTTGTTGACCCAACCGGCCTTCATGTGGGTTGTTAGGGCTAGGTGCGTTAAGCTGTCTGGGGAGGGAACTCCCCGGACAGTTTAACAGTCTGGGGACCATTAACAAAAGACTGCAAACTCCACGTCCAGCTGCCTACGATACAGCACTTACAATTACCATTACCTGGATGACTGAGAACCTTCATCAACATATAAAGTAGATAGTCTGTTGCCAGACTGAGGACACAATGGGACAGGATGTGTCTACATCTGTTTATGTATATTATTGGGACTGAGCAGTAGGCTGCTGTGGGTATGCATAATTTAATGGCTGATATTTATACCAGTAACCACACTGGTGTTGAAACCAGATACAAAGACTGCTCTGCTTCTGTGCATTGAGAGACTTTTTCTCTTGAATCTTACATTTTTCTGCACCTGGCAGCAGAGGTTGCTCAACATTTACATCATTCATTTGCCTTCAAAACTACATCTTTGACATTCCCTCTGCAGGGCTGATAGACAACTTCCCAGCTCTGCTTTGAACGCTCATCATGTAACTGTAACACCTCCGGTTCAAGCCCTGCTTGTTAAACACGTCATGTCAGTCCTCATCTCCCTCTGACCTTTTCCATTACCCACACCTGCACTGTGTGCTGTGGAGAAGAATAAATGTAGCTCAGAGAAATTAGAAACAATAAATGTTCCTTGTGCTGTTTAACAACCGCTCACTGTTGGCTCTAGCCCGGCCACGCACGGCTGTGTTGTGGAACAGTGTGTTTTGTAACGAGGAAAGAGGTGGAAAATCTAGCCGAAGGCAAAATGCTCGGAAAGAGAGGCATCTAATTCAAGGAAGCTAATGGCAGATTTTTCATGCTCCTGTTTATATGTCCTCGTCCTCCCAGAATTCAGCATCTAATTCGGTGTATAGTTCCATTTGCACCACAAAAACACTGAAACATTACCTCCGATGCTTTTCTTCTGCATCCTTTCAAAGATTTTTGGCTAATGCATCCTTTGAGCATGTCTAGACACCAGAGTCACCCATGGATTTCTGTAACTGAGCCATGAATTCAAAGTGTGATAATGAAAAAAAGGACAAAAGTTTGGTCTAATTTTACGCCTCTTCATTTTTCTCCTTCCTCCCACGTCCTTAGACAAACTGTGACAATTGTCAGTGTCACTTTGCTTCGTCTAAAAGTTCTTTACAGTCACAGCTATTCAAAGCGAGTCCTTGTGTTATCCTGGTTGATGCAGACGACTCGTGTTTGTTTAGTCTGACAAGGAGCTTTTTAGATTGAGAAGTTCCTCCATTCTCTTTGAAAACACCCTTATTCATGGTTGCCCTTGATGGAACGCACTTGATATGCGATGCGCTGCAGATCCATAAAAGCTTCCTCTCCCGCTTGTGCTCTTAAGTTAAGCTTTGCTAAAGGATTGTATCCCTTAGTTACCCGGTCGAGATGAATAAGAAAAGGCATAGGAAGGGCTTATCACACTCATACAGTCTTACAGCTGCCAGAGTTAAAGTTAATATAAAGTTTCCTATGCATATGCACTAATTAGCCTTATGAATGACATTGCCCGGAGCAGCCTCAATGTGTAGATTTTGATCCACTGATATTAAGCACAGATTAGCGCAAAAGGTGCTGGCAGGTTTTCCTGTGATGCTCCGATGATCATGTGAGGGCTGGGAGGAAAATCACTGGATGAAATGTGTGATATTGAGGAGATTAACCACTTCAGCAGCTTGACTCACTGCAGGGCAAACTCGACATGTTTTACTGTACAAATACAGCCAGTGTCAGAGACAGAGGCCTACTTTTCTGCTAATTACTCTGCCTTAAAGGACCTATTTATAAGAAAAGTTGATTTTTACTGACACCTTAGGATTGTAGGTCAGGTCTGCTGCCATCCCAAAGCGTCAGTATTTGACAAGTTTTCTTTCAAATTGGACCTTTAAGGAGGCATTGTTCGGGAAATAAATATATAAAAAGACTTGTTTTATTCACTTTTTAACGCTCCATTCATCAGTATTTTTAGATATATAATACATGTTGTATAAAGGGGGTTTCTTACAGTTGCAAACCCACAAAGAATTATCACCAACTCCACAGCTATATAGACTTTATAGCCTCTTCCATCTCATTGTTTACTTGTTTTAATGTCACATTTACTGCACTTCCTTGCTGTGCACTTATTTACTGCATGGTTACTTCCAGCAGAAAAAAGTTGTCTATTTTTGGTTAAAATGAAAGCAGACAACTTTTCAACTTTCACCCCTCTCCAAGGGGTTTCCCTTTGGTATTACGCTTGGCATCACTGTCACAGAGACAGTGTTAGCAACATGGCTACTGTCCAAAGCAAAAAAAACAACTGTAGGAATTCCAATTTGACCTAGAAACTCTGATCTCAGTGCTGTGAGAAGGCAGAGTAAAATACCCAGTTGTATTAATAAGTAAGCAGGTTTCGTTACTTACTGAACTAGTAGAATGAATGTCAGGTCAGTCCCGGTGGTAAGAGGTAACACATATCACCAGGGGAATAGACTGACCCGAGTGAATGCATGTCTGTTTACTCTTGTTTTACCGCAGTTTCTGTCACTCCCTCTTCACCTGCTTTGCCTCGTCCATGCCACCGTTACCTGGGGTTAGTGACAGCAGAAAACAATGCTTCTTCTCTTCCTCTTTTGGTTGCGCGATGGCCGACACTCTTCCTAAGTGCAGCAATTTGTCCTTCTGGTTGCAGACCGAATAACACGATGAAAGAGAGGTTTATAGGGAACCAATCTATACTTGGATGGTGTCATTTTCTACAGCCATCACACTGTGCGATCACTGTTGACTTCAGAATGATATGTTAAAGGAAAAAGTTGTCTATTGCCAGTTTAAATGTTGTAAATTGTATGTAAAGAAGGGTTGGTGCATACATACTGCAGACTGCAGTTAAATACTCACAACAGCTGCCTTTGTCGGGCACAATATCGAATTTCGTTGATTTGAAAGTATCTGTTCGGCTCAACTGACACATCCCCTCTGACGACCAGACAATAAGATGAGGGAATTAACAGCAATCAAGTAATGTCCCAGTCTGAGAGGCCGAGTGCTGTTTGGCACCTCGTGGAAACCAGTTTATTGACTTCTTAAGGCCGGGTTGTCAGCTCGTTCCCTGGAGTGCCAAGCAGTGATGTTTCATGCCAAAAATGCCATTTGCTTACAGATCAATATGGCTTTTCAAACACAGTATTCTCTGGGATGTGAGGTGAAATTGTGTGAATGCACTGCTTCGGGATGACGGTTTTTGTTGTGCCGCTGAATATTTCACTGTAAACTGCCAGTTTATGTCACCGCATTTTGTCTGTTTTCACAGTTTGGGAGACTTTTATTTCATAACCATTATCTCATCCTCTGCGCCTGCCTCAGAGGACCCAGAATACAATCTGTCATCCAGCAGTGACAGTCACACCCCACAAAGACGGCCTCTTCTTTTCTGACTCAATGAACCCACGGCAGCGGTGCCAAGCGACGCTAAACGCTGCACCATTTTTCATTCCTTTTTCCCTTCCCATTCTCCTCCAGCTGAGTGTTAGCTCATCAGAGCAGGCCTGTCTGCAGCCTGCCAAAGCCATCATCTACATCACCGCGCTCCAACAGAAACACAATCACTGCTTTCTATGGAAAACCAAACGCCAGTGTATAATAGGAGCAATATGTTTCTCTTCTGTCTCTGTTCAAACAATGTGGGTGGAATGGCCACAGACGGATGGTGTGCGAGGAGAGTTAGTGAATGAAACAGAATGAAGCGGACTGATGGTGGAAAATGACATGGCTGCTCCTCCTGACGAGGTTAACGCCCTGTTCATACCTCGCATTAAAATCTGTCCTGAGCGATCTGATCACAAGTGGACGGCTCTAATCTCTGAAGGCGAGGTGCATTAATATCAGACCACATTCAGAGGTGGTCTGAGCCGTATATCACCACATTCAGTGCAGTTTTTATGCAAATGTGTCACATCAAAGGACGTCACACACAAAACACATTAAATCTCCTTCAGAAAAAACAAAAATAGAGTTGAATCTTCATGGAGATTTGAAATGTATTAATTCAATAATTAACTCGTTTGATGAATTTCAGAGTGACAATATTCAAAGCACATGTCACAAGAAAGGGTGTAGTAGTGTTATCTTACAGCGCTGAGAAGTAGGTTTTTAAAGGTATACTATGCAGGAAAACATGATTGATTGACTCCTATAAAACTAGTCCCTGGCAATCATCAATTATGACCTACTATAATAGTGTGTGGCAGTGCCTGCACCTGCAGAGACTCTACCCTCCGTCTGGGAGATTTCTGGGCACCAGCGATTCTGGAGAAAGAAAGCTGATTGTTGTGTCTCGTTCCCAGGTCGTCAAATTCAGATGTTTTGGGTTGGTTGGCTGCCAACCTAAAGTAAAACATCAGTAATTGGCAACCTGGGAATGAGGCTCAACAACAAACTGCCTTCCTCCAGAATTGTCAGCTGTACCTTTTTTGAATTTGAACGGTGTGTTTACAAAAAGCGACTGGCACATCCCGCGCACTATGCCAATAAAAAGTTTCTTGGTGCGGAAAGTCTGAGCTGAAAAGACAACAAAGAAGTTTGACAAAATTATCTTTATTTCAAGGTTGAAGACGCAGCTTTTTTTACAGAGCCAAAAAAACATTTGCATATAATCTGTTTTTTATAATGAATGTGTACTGAACCTGTTTACTCATCCATAAAATACAGAGCAGCATTAACATCCAGTTGTTAATGTTCACCTGATAATTCACTCTTGTTTTGGCTCTGGTTTGGTCTCAATCAGCTCCTGATAGAAATATGTCTCTATGCTTAGGTTACCTGTCTGCCTTTAGCTGCTAGGGAGATAATATTCTTCCGAGTCAGTTGAACCATTGCTAGAATACAAAACGAACACGAATAACCTCCGAGATGATATTCTGTGTGTTCTTTTATCTTTAGCACTAGATTACTTTTACATTTTGTACCTATTGTATCGCTTGCTGTATTCTGCACTTTCTGATTTGGAAATCTTTTCCCTTTGCTGTATTTTATCACCCTGTATACCACATTGTCTCGGTATAATGTGCTGTACAAGTAAAGTTGCCCTACCTTTCATTGCCTTACATATATTGGTTAAGAATGAGATTGATTCAATTATAAACTAGGATAACAATTAGCTTATAACCTTGTGAGATCAAAGTGGAGTTTCTCTATATTGAAGAGGTATCTGACTCATGGTTTCAATTACAAACCATGAACACAAGATGTAAAAAGACATTAAAAAACACACACAGAAAGCCAAGAAAATCCTCATTTAGCCTGAGTATGTAACTATACAGTCATTCAGACAGTTCTGTTGAATGCCACTAAAGGAATCAGCCTACATACACTAAGTGTGACCCATTATACACCAAGCATCCATTTTTTGAATTTGTGAAACTGAAAGGATATGTTGAAGTTGCAGAGTGAGGATATAAAACGCTTTTCTTTACCTTTTCCTTTATTGAATGAATTTAATTGGTGACGTTGAAGGTCGGTGATGTTGAAGGTAATCGTGTGTTCAGGGTCTGATTATATGGACTAGTATGAAATAAGTTTGAAAAGACTATTCAGGAACAAGTTTTATAACCTTTCTGTTCCTCTGTACATTGTGACAGAAGAAATTGGACGCGGCACATAACGTCTGGATCCGAGCACTTTCTTTCATGTTAGTTCACACTTGCTGATAGATAATCAGCTCTTGTCTTTTCTTTCATGACATTCTGTGACTTTCCAAATGTTAACTCAGTGGCTCACACTCTGAAAGTCTGTCACACTTCATGAAGTCTTGTTAACCATGAGGCCACCCTGGAAAGACTTGCTGTCCGTCATGCTGGCAGCCTCTGCTCACAAAGACGCGATGATGCCACCTCCTTGTTAGCATCGCTGTCACCTGTAGCTCAAATCTTAATTATCTAGACCTAGGCGCAGCACTGTGCCTCACACCCACCATCACATTTAATCCTCGACCAGATTCCTACCTGTTGGCCGTCCAGCCACCTCCTCCTACCTCCTCTGTAGCTTCATTTGTGTCGAGCGGGGAACAGCTTCTATTACAAGCTCTCCAGATGGCAGGAGCCTGGCAGTGGCACAGTGATCATTAACCTGCTGGGCTTGTCTCTCTGTGCACCTCGTCTCTTTTAATTCCATTCTCTCCTCTTGACTCCCAAACGTCAAAACTTCCCCAGACTCTCAAACTTTGAAAACCATGGAGTCTAGTAGAGCTGAGAGGCTGTGTTACAGGTTAGTCAGTTCATGAGGCTGTCTGCTGGAGTGCATTAGGTGAACTCTTACACGAACTGTACATTTGTTATAGTTAGGTTACTTTTAATGGGGCTAATCTTTGACTTCACCGGTGACAAAGCTGTTTCCGAGTCTGTTTTCACACTGACTTGCATGGGAAAAAAAAGCCTCTTCATGCCTCTGAGAAGTAGCCAGTCTGGGAGTGCAGTGGGGTGGCAAATATACATCTGCCAAAGTGCTGTGTTGGCCAGTCAAATGCATGCAAGCACCTTCCTAAATTCCAAAATGGCATAAATTATACTGTTTACTTTGTCATCATGACAACAAAAGATTAAAAAACATGACTGTCCATAGTTTTAGCCCCTCCCCAAAATCAAAAATACATATTTTCCTCTTACCTGTTGTGATATTCATCCATCCAGATTGTTTTGGTGTGAGCTGCAGAGTTTTAGATTTGTCTGCCTTCTCTCTAATATACTGGAACTGGATAGCGCCAACAAATACTGAACAACAATGTCTCTTTCCAGAAATTATGACCCAGTTACTCAAGATAATCCACAGATCTTGTGAACAGTTTCAGTTAGGAACTATTTTCTTTCCGTATCGCTGTCCATCTACTCATGGATGCTGGGCCTAGGCCAGACATGGGCCAGTTCTGGTTTATATGGTTCGCTTGGCTGACATTTGGCCATGCTATGGCCTTTTTGTGGCTCAGATCTGGCAAACACATGCAGACAGATGAGCGCATCTAGCGTGGGCCAGATTTGGGCTGCAACAATTTTACTATCCGGGGCAGGAGTAGTTCAGTCGACAGAAAATAGTTCCTAAATGAAACTGCTGACAGGAGGCTCTGCAGATCATCTTGAGTAACCGCGTCATGATTTTTCTGTAAGGAGGCTTTGCTGTTGAGTTTTTTAAAGGTATTTTGCCGCGTTGAGCCCACAAGCCAAGTGCCATCTAGTTCCATTATACTGGAGAGAAGACTGACATCTCCACAGCTGATATTTCAGAAACAGGCAACTGACACCTCCAGATTGATAAAAAACACTATGGGTAAGAGGAAAAACATGCATTTTGGTTTAAGCATTATAAAATCCAACTGGAGTGACTTAAGTACGACTTGATCCCAAGCTCCATATCTCAGGTCTGCAGCTCCGCTAACAATCAATTAATGGCAACAGTAGAGAGAGTCAGAGTCACCTGACAAACTGCACTGTCACAGCAGAGGTGCTGCCAGACGGCTCCTGCAAAGAAACTGAGGGTCATCTGGGCGAAATTCTTAATCCTGGCTTAACATTTGCAGCAGCAGAGTTCATTGTCATTTGGCAACTCAGCGCCTCGGCCAATAAAAATCTGTGCAAGGGTTTGTATAACTGTAGCTTTGGTTTAGTTTGTTTCTCACAAACCTCAAGCCTTGTTAGAAATTAACCCTGTAAAGCCCAAATATAGAAAAAGAAGATGACCTTATGATGCTGTTTTTTTGTTTAATACTCAAAGTTCACTCACTTCAGGTTCTGCCTTTATCAGCCTCTCTGATTCTCTCTGAGTAAAAACTGCTGTGTGTTGTCATTCTGTGAACTGTGGTCCTAGTTCATATTTTATCTTATCACTTGTACTCTGCAAGAACATTGCTGTCCAGCTGTGAACGAAGGCTAAACCATGAAAAAAACAAACCAACAAAAAAAACCTAGCAACAAGGGTCTAGGGCCAGATTTCACTGCAAGATGTGACAGTGATACTGTACATCTGTTCCAGACAAGGACACAATGAAAACTTCTCTTTCAGTCCAAAGTGTTATGTGGATGGCTGCTTTCTTTGTTCAGTACAAAGCTCAAAGATACTTGGACAGCTGTGATTCTGCAGCAGTAAAATATAAATATAATATTTCAATATTCAGTACAGTGTGGCCCAAACTTTGCTTTTAAGATTGGTGTATGTTTTAGAAATTCCCAAATACACATATAAAAGGTCGTCATATATTTTAATGATAGTTGACTCCATCCCAGACTCGACCCATTAAGAGACCCCGCACACTTCCTGTCATTGTGGTTTAGTACCGGTGCGACTGCTCCCGGGGATGTTCATGGCATAAACCCTATTATGATTACTCACTGAGCATTTCTGCTTGAATTGCACATCCAGCAGAAAGACCATTGTTACTTATTAAAAATGCATGTGTTGAAACTTTACTGATGCGATCCTGTAAAATGCCACACAGTGGGGCGGTTTGTTGCACACAGCAGCGTTTTGCCAGAATGGATAAGAGTGGTTTTCTGTCGAGCTGTGATACAGCAGAAATCCCCTCTAAGCCATATAAATGACTGCAACTGTAACTTTTTGTGAAAGAAATCACAATGTTGGAGAAAGTTGAAGGCGAACAACAGGGTAGGAATATGACTAGAGTATAGCAGCTTTGCATCGGCTGGTGGTGACTGACAGTTACATCGATTGTTAGTGAATTCAGATCGCTCTCAGCGATTTCAGTGAGTTCATTTCCTCTGATGGAAAAAGACGTGCCTCCTGGCAGAGAGGAAGGCAAGACAGAAGAGGAAATGGAGAAGAGAGCACACCACAATGAAACCTGAAGAGACAGAAAACATAAATATTTACTGTTAATAATACATAAACATACATACATTTATAAATATTGAGAATAAAGAGTGTTTATATCAGACAACAACTGAGCAAAAGACTTCATGCAGCATCTGTTTTCTGAAGCTAGTGCATGTAGCAACAGCCATACTAGTGGAAAGAAATCAATATCACTGCATTAACATAAGTAAACTTTGTTGTTCGTCTTATTGCAGAAAGATAGTAAATATGATATAATATGATAAAAAGACTGACATGACGATAATGTGGTGTTTTTACTTTCTTTTCACTGCCCTCACCTCCAGGTGAGCTGTGGCCACTTGACAATTTGCCAATCACGACTTTGTTTCTGGTGAGGTGACTCTCTAAATGACTAATTAAGAAGGAAATGAACTTGAGGCGCTTAGAAAAAAAAAAAATGAAACAGCTGAATTGACCGCGGTCCCTTCGAGTGCTGAAGTTTTAGAGCTGTGTCAGCAGCAGTGAGGAAGTTGGGGAAATTAGAGAAGTTTTTTCAGTGACAGCAAAGGTACCCAAAGTCCACACTAATACATTTCCCCAACATCTGTCCTTTGAGTCCATTAGTATACTTCTTGAATACATACCATACCATAGAGTACAACAGGATAGTATATGATAAAAAACAAATCAAATGGTTAAATTAAAATGAAATGGAAACAAAAAAAAGACTGCCTGTTGGATGAAGGCTCATTAAGTTTTCCACTGAAGGACAAACTTCAGGAAATATCTGAGTTGCAGAAAACTTCTTGAAATATCGACTTTGGCTAGCAGTGATTAATAAATCAGTCCTGTGTGATAACTTTCCAGAGTTGCAAAATTCTGTCTGATAGAATTAAACTTCTGTGCAGTGTTTTTGGTGTCAGATGAGCCTTCAGATTCATTGATTGATCACTCAAACATGACTCAAATAAGTGAAACCGCTCACCCGAACTCCACTTGCATTCATTTTCAGTCTAGTCTATAAGTCTATAAAGTGTTGGCATTTCGGCCGACTGTGGCTCAGGGAAAAGACTGGGTTCTCCACTAATTGGGAGATGGATGGTTCAATGAGCTGTTCCCCCAGCTGCATGTCAAAGTATCATCGGCGTAGGTTGGCACCTTGTATGGCAGCCTCTGCCATCAGTGTATGAACGGTGTGTGTGACTGGGTGAATGTGAAGCGCTTTGATTGGTCAGTAGACTCGAAAAGCTGGATTCACATGCAAGTCCATTTACCACTCCACGTGTGATATGTATCATATCACGTTCATATTACAAGTACATATTATGCAACCCTGTATCACAAACTATGTAATAGATCCTCCGGTCCGCCATTTTACATCAAGCTTGGCCTTGCCTGACCAAGAAACAGCCCAATCGCCAGGATAAAATATTTGACGATGAAGGTTCCTACAAACCACTGATACGTTCACATTTGTATGTGTCATCGGCTACATACCATATTGACATTTTACGTTAACATTACATATTTATGACCTAACTTTCATGTCTGGAGGTGGAGGGGATGGTAGTGAAGTTACAGGCGACAAGGCTTACAAGCCAGTGACCGCAGTTGGAGACAGCGTTTCATCATTTGTAAGTGTGACACTGCATTTGCGTTTGTTTGTTTTTTCAGGATATTTCCAGTTATGTTTGTGGTCACCAAAACAGGTATTTTAAGCCAAAATATGATTTTTTTTTTTCTCCTAACCCTAACCAAGTGTTATGTATGCCTAAACCCAACCAGAGCATAAGCACAGTGTTTTGACACGGAAAAACTTGTAAATTTAACTCAAAGAAGTGTAACGTTGCCACATAAAGAAATGTAAAGTCTGAACATATCCGTGGTTATACAGAAATGTACATTGCCAACATTTACTCAGGCGACTGGGTTGGTTAAAGACCTGCAGCTCCACAGTGCACATCGTGTTTGGCCTCGCCTATCTTTGAAAACAACATGGTTTCCTCCGTGGTCAAGTTACCAATGACAAACATTTTGACAACAATTTTCATTTTCAAAATAAAGGCACCGAAAGTACTTGGTTAGGTTTAGGAAAAGATCATGGTTTCACTTGAAATAACTACTTCCTCAAAACAGTGACCCCTGGTCACCTGGGTAAAAGTCCACTGAATAAACCACCCGACCATCCCCAACCTATTCCTGACATAGACTTTCTGGCACTTTGGATTGGCTTTGGATTGGCGGGTGTCTTACACACTTTGATGTGTGAGACTGGGCTGGCATATGAGCTAAGACAGAGAGACGGCTGCCAAGCCAGAGACCAGCGTTCACGATGGTGTTTAGACTTTGGAAGCCTTAAACCACTGGATAATTTTGACGAGATGTCAAGACAATCTTTTCCTGACCCTGACTAAGTGGTTTTTGTGCTTTAAACCTAACCAATGACAATTTAGCCAAAAGAAAAAAGTGAACTTGCAACATATCGATGGTTTGCAGAAACATTTCTTCTTGTGAGTGGATCGTTATTTAACCACTGTTGCCTGCTGATGCTGTTCATGTAGCATTTCATGAGCTCCATCTGCAACCATCATCCACGTGTAGACGTCGAGTCTTAAATTATCATAGTCTCTACCCGTTTCCTGCTGCACTTGGCTCGTTGTGTTATTGTGGAGAGTGACAAGGTTAGAGCCTGAACACCAGCAACTATTTCATCAGTTCAGTGAAATAATCCCACGAGTCGGCTCATTGAAATCGTTTTATGGTCATGGATGCTGGAGTGTTTAATTTAATTGGTTCAGATCCTCCTTTATTTATAAAAAATAATCTGTTTAGACTCGTGAAATATACGGAGCGAGGAATATGAGGTAATGATTTTCATTCCAAATTAAAATATGGATTGACTTTTGGAATAAACAAGCCCTTTGGCAGTGTGCTCAAATAAGACCGAACAGTAAAACTAAAGGCCCCACAAGAGATGTTTGGGATGTTTAGTCAATTTCCACATCACATTCGCATTATGATAATCACGTCTTCTTCAGCCTCGCCTGCTTGTTTTACGTTTGAAGTGGCGCTCTGTGATCTGGCAACATCTAATCCTTTCGATACTGCGATGAGCGTTGAGGAGAGAACGAGGCAAACATGGTCTTTGTGATGAATTTGGGTTCATTGTTTTGTCACAACAATGTCTGAGCTGCTTATGTTTGATTTAAAGCAGAAAGAAGAACCAGCCTCACCTGCGGGAGAGTAAATAAGAGGGAGTGCAATTTGAATCTACTTGGAGTTTGAAATAAATAGCCATATTTATTCATGATGACATCTGTAACACAATCCATATTCAACCAAGGTTGCCCCACGCATGGACCGGCTCTGAAACCCAGTCGGCGGGCTGGTCTGGGCCCGTAATTGGCTGTTTTCATACAGACAGAGTATGATCCAGACACTCAGGCTGAGAGGGGGCAGGCTGGGGATTTTCCTGCCTTAGGTATGATTCACACAAGTAGACAATAAAAAAAACAACAACATTCATTATGCATCACTGTGAGAATGACGTAGAGAGACATACCGGGAGGGACGTGCAGACGGATGAAAGCGCTGAAGGTGACAGACAGAAGAATGATGGACAAACAAAACAGAGAGTGGCGAGTAACGTCCCTTCCATCAACGCTGACACAATAACAAACACAGTGAGACGTTGTTCCCTCATCCATACAGACAGACAGATGTGGATTCACACACAGATGGAAAAAAACTGCAAAGACAGACAGAGTGGTTTATTTTGATACAAACATTTCTCTGAGGCAGAAATCATCTCATTGGATAAATTAAACATCAAAGGGCGGAGCATAAGAAGTACGCTAAGTGACCTCAGATTGAACCAAAGGATGTAGAGGTTGTGGAGAAAGGAGGCCAGACAGTCACTTGGTTTTCAAATTTAAATTTTGACTTGATTGTGGCTCCACATTAAAACTCAGAGGTTCGTCAAAATCATTGGGATTCATCCTCTCTGGATCATCAATGTTTCTACCAAATTTTATAGCACCCATTCAGTAGCTATTGAGATAGTTCGGTCTGGACCAGGTTAACCAACCAGCTAAAACTGACGCACCTAAAGCAAAGAGATCCATCAGGTATAATCTGTGGAAAACAATTTACAATAAAACATAAGATTATGATACAATGTTATAAATATGAAACCAACCTAAGTATGGAAAACATTAATGCAGTGTAATAAAGCGTATACTGACCTAAATATGACGTTAGTTAAAAGTAGTTTAAAGCTAGTCGGCAGCAAAATAAGCTTAACTCCTGAATGTCCTGAATACATGGATATGGATCAATGGATCATTGATATTTTTAGACTTTTGCCGATTGAATTAAGATGTTAGTGTTTCTCAAACTAGGGGGCGGGCCCCTCTGAGGGGCCACAGAGCCACTGTTGAGAGGTAACGGACGACATATGGAGTGAAACTGAGTTGAATAAATGTGATATATGTCAGGGAAACAAACAAACAAGAGTTTGCTGCTGCTATTTTTCTGACCTTTTATTCAACTAAAATTCAACTCAGATCATTATGTAAAAGTTGCTTTCCCTATCAGTGTTGATTAATGATAAAAAAAAAAGAATGGCATGAACTTTATTCAGCTTCTAAAGAGAGGGTATGCCCGAGGTCATTTCCAGCGGCTTCACTCCCTTCCCGTCAGCAAAATATCTACAGATGCTTCCACAAACTGACGCCAAAATACAGACAGCAGTATACTGAATAAAATAATGCAATAAACCTGCTACTTAATAGAGCCTCACAGTAAGGATCTGATTTAAGTTGGTAATGGTTTACTGCTCCCACTGTGCATCCATCTTTGAACTGGTGAGGTGTTTACAGACGGTTCTGCTTCATAACTTCACTGCTAATAGTCCGTCTTTTTTTAACAGAACCTGTTGTGGAGCGTTGGATTCAAACTGTTGCACATCTTAGACCTTTTTTCTTTCTTGATGGCTTACAGTGGAGCGTGTCAACAGAACGCAATCAATGGGACTAATTACTCGTAAAGAGAAAGCTGGCCCGCTGCAGCCCCAGTGTGACGCTGGTGGAGTGACAGTGAAGAGTAGCAGCACACGTAGCTCCAAATCCTGAACGTTGTATCTCGTGCACGGTTTGTGGCAGAGATCAAAACAAGCACACAGATCGATAGTCTGCTTATTTATTTTTGGGGCAAAAACAAATGCGTTTCAGCGAGTGACACTGATGATGGGTTCTAGCTGAAACGTGTTCGTTTTTGCTGGCAATAAATAAGAAAAACAATTTATCTGTGAGTGCTGCTGTTCTGTTTGGGGTTTTTTCATTTAAGAGAACAAAAAAAACTTTTAACAAGATAGAATAACGAGTGTGGAGGTTAAAACCAACCAGAAGTTTCACATTTTTCTGGTGGGCTCGACGTGAGTGCCTGGTGAGCCATATTTTTAGTCTGAAATGGGTTTTATTTTACTTCAAAGACCGTCGAGAATTTGGTGAAAAAGAAGCCGGTTTTTCCGACTTTTTTCTGACTTGGATCAAAACTTCACCCACTGACATTCAAATCAAACAATTAGTCTTCTTCTCTGCCTCCACATCGACTCTGCTGAGCTGCCGCGTGCATCTCCAGCTCCCCCACTACGTCCTCCATCTCCTTTCAAACTCTTGTTTAAAAGTCTGTATATGTATGAGTTCCTCTGCCTCAGCTCCCCTGTGTATTTGACTTCACTACGTACATTTTCATTATGAGACGGAGCTTCACCCTGTTATTCCTCTTTACCAGAAGCCTATTAGGGATTTTCCCCTTTTATTTATTGATTAATACATCATCAAGTGGAGCTCCAGCCGCAGCCCAGGGAGCAATATTGAGGTTCCCCTGCCGTCTGCAGCCTTCGTCCCGCCTGCCCCACTTAAGATTCAGGACTTGCCTCGCCTGTTAGACAATGATTGCTATTATTCTTTTTTTTTTTCTTCAAGGCGGGCGCTGCTGCTGAGAGAGTGGCTGTTTTCTCATTGTTGCTTATGTAGGAGCAAGAGGAAAACAAAAACTCTGAATCAGAATAGGTGAATTTACACGGCTTAAAGAATGTTTTGAATTTGCGACGCGGACATATCTGCAGCTTAACCCTTTTTTTTTATGGGCGTATAAAAGGGATTTTTAACCTCTTTTAATAATAAAGCACCTTGCTTTTTCCTTATCAAAGGCGCAGCGCTGTGAAACTGCTGGATGTAACATCAAAGCATGAAGTATTCCCCTAACCTACAAAAATCAGTCTCACCACAAACAAGCAGGCAGAGAGAATGGGATCAGTGTGGCTGTGAAGAGAGGGAGGAAGAGGAAGAGGAGGAGGAGAGGAGAGGGCAGAGGAGAGGAGAGAAAAGAAAGTGGAGCTTTGTAGGAGAAGCTTTGTGAGGCTTTTTCCTCCCTCGCTGTCAGGCCACAGAACATTAAAGTGGAGGAGAGGAATTTGCATTCTCTAAACCGCTCGCTGTCTTCTCGCTCTCTCTCCTGAACTCACATGACGACTGTCATGCACGTGCACTCGGCTTTACTGCCACGATAGTTCATTTAGAAACACTGACAGCAAAATGTACATCAACAAATACATCAGACAGTCACATACATACAGTATGAGGGTCAGTGAAACACAGTCTGCAGCCCCCAGATTGACCTTCAAGTTGAATTAACATTCTAAAAAAGAAAAGCTGAACTCTGCAACCTTCATGCAGGATTTATATCTAGTCATGGGATGTTGCAGTGGTTGTACCTAATAAAGTGGCAACTGAGTGTATTCTGGACGGATAATTGTTTTACTTCACCACTCAGTACCAGAATGACTCTCAGCCTTGTGGTCTAAAAGGCTCACAACGCCTCACAGTCTTCAGAGGTACAAACCCCAAACCTGTTGTCCTTATTGGACAAACCATCTGTCTATCACTTCAGCCATTCAGATATCAACACGAGGAAGGTGCACCACCAGTGGAGCTACTTCTCCAGTAGGGAGAAGAGTGAAAACATCTGTTCCATCGAGAAAAGCCTTCAGTTCTGTTCTTTGCTCTTGTAAATCAAATATACTCTTCAGTTCTGATATAGCTGATGCTATTGCAGCTATGCTAACCTCTTGAGGAGCCGCCATTGTTGTTTTAAATCGAACTGTCACTTCTCTCGCAGGTCGTCACACATAAACAACGGCCGTTGTTGCCGCCTCTAGGTGCCAGTGGTTCATCTTTTCTCATTAACTTAAATATAAAAGTTTCATTTAGTTCAAGTTGATTGAACTTAACATTTTTTAGCATTTATTTTCAGACCACCTTGTAATGTATAAACATGAGTTCTTCTAACTTGACGTCTTGACTGAAATGATGAGTTGGATGAAAGACATAATCAGCATATTAGCAGACTTCCCAGAATGTGTCTTTAATAGGCTATATCTTGAGATAAGTCATAGTTGTTTACTTTTACAATAATTAAAACATTACTATCCATCCTGAAGGTTTGTCCTGAATTCAGTCTTTACCCCGTCACACTTTTAAACTATAAAAATAATGAGAGGTTTCATCTTTGCACCAACTCTGGAACAAAGCAGCTCTGACAGGAGAAGCTTCAGCCTACAGCTGCTGACAGTGACGGTGACATCACCGGAGGCAATTTAACAGATTACATGCAGCTTCCTCTGGAGATACAGAAGACTTTATACTACTTATTTTTCACATATGCAGTAATACTCCACATGTTAACACACTTCAATGTGTAAGTTACCCCTTTAAGACTGTAACTCCAGTACTATTTGTCGGGGTCACTTTCACTTTGACCAAACTAATATTGTAACATGATATTTCTGACTTTTTGGTACAGTCAACGGCATCTTGCAGCTGTGTTTTCATAACCAACGCTGGGTTCTTAAAATGTCAAACATGATTGTATAAGTGACAAAATTAATGTGAGCAGGTTTACTGAACGCATGGGACATAATGTATATACATAAATACATCATCTGTCAGTGACTGTGTTTAATATATTGTGCATCACACAAAACACACGTGGACATCATGGTCCAAACACACACTCCCTTATACTTGCTCATAAAAACAGCGGCGGGCCGGCGGGGCAGGGCTCAGAGTCGGAGAAGGAGGGTCACCATGACAACACAATACTCTGTCAAGTCCCGCCTCTTCAAACTTCAAACCAGAAGGCCACATGTGTCTCTGCTTCTATATCTGGCACAGGAGGGCAGGGCTACAACTCAGAGACAGCGGGCTGGAGAAACAAGACTCTCCACGAGCAAGAGCAGAGCAGCAAAAAAGAAAAGAAGAAAAAAAAAAAGAAAGAGGGAGACAGCCGGGTCACAGGAGTCCACCAAGCGTCCAGGAAACAGCTCACAGCTCAGGGACTCGGTCCAAAAGAGGTGGGGAGCAGTTTGTTATTGGAAAAGCTGACAGGAGGACGAGGCAGCGGGGAGGGAAGAGAGAGAGAGAGAGGTGGATGTCTGACTTTGACTTGGTCAGTGAAGGCCTCATGCAGTTTCTTACCAGCAACACAACCCCAGTTTTATCTGCCTGACACCTCGACTTTGAACAGAGCTCACCGGGAGCCCAGAAGTGTGGAAGAGAGGGGAAGTAAAGTGAAGAGAGGGATTAAAAGGAAACAGGAAGGAAAGAGGAGAAACCATGGTAAGTTCTGGTTCCAGAGCCTTGTTTGGACTGCTCATTAAGTGTGGTTGCTGGTGTGGCTGTGGTGGGCGGGGAGGTGGGCTGAGCTCTGATTGCTGCTACTTTATTCCAAACACTGGACCAAATTAAAGCTGGAGTTCTTCCTTGTTAGTTTGCTTGTAGAAATGCCTTGTTATTTTACTTTTTTTTTATTGTTATCAGACTTTGTGCTCGCCAGCCCGGGAAAAAAACATTATAACAACTTTACCAATGCAGAGCCCCCGAGACTGAAGCAGTTAAATGAATTTATTTGTTGTGAACTGAGAAAAGTTTGAAAAGAGACGAAGCTCGGGAACATTCTTTTCTTTTTCTTTCAGAAATGAAATTGCGAGAAAAGTGATTTTCAAGGCTCCAAATCCCAAACTCCTCTCTACAGTGTTTGTGTATTAAGAGACAGAGGAGAAGAAGAAGGGAGGGTGGGTGGCTGGGTGGGCTAACCGGCCGACTTCCCCATATCAGTCCCGGCAACACATTTGGTTTCAATTACTTTGTCCCTCTGGGGAACAGGCTGCTATAAATAAGTAACAAGAAGCTGAGTGTGGACGGACTGCAGCCTACTGTCGGGGTCCGACTGCACATGCCTCAACACTGACTGTGGGAGGGGGAGTGTGAGTGGGCCGCCTCAGTCGAGGTGAAGGGGCATGTGTGTTGTTAGCTCCAGTCTCTGTGCAGCTCAGTGGGTAAAAATAATTTGTTAGTAAGTCAGAAAAAGTCCTCTCAGTTCAGAGGGCCAAATCAATGAACACCTAAACTGTGTGGTTATGCAAGCTCAGTCAGCCTGCTGCTCTTATTTATGTTTTGCTCTGCTGGGATTATCTCGGGTCAGAACTCAGGACTCGAGTCCCTGAACAACTGACCCGAGGCTTGGAAGCAAAAAAACCTCAAGTCTGGTCAAATCTTTAATCTTTAAGTGGTTCAAGTTTAAAGGTGCAATATGTGAGAATTGGCCACCTGTGGGATTCATGCAGCCGACAGACTGTAGGGCAGTAACTGTGACTGCCGACTGCCACTAACTGTACTTCAGTCAGGAACACTCTCGTCATACGTTTAACCATTTATTGCAACAAATGGAATACAGTTCTGCTTGGCGTTGATGGCTCCGCTCTTAAGATGCTCCCTGCATTGACTGAGCAGCACGCTAAGCCAAAAACAGGGAGTGCAATGCAGTGAGTGAGGAGGCAGCCATATTTAAGTAGCTGTGATTGGTGTGAGACTGATTGGTAACAAGAGCTTTGGCCCACTGGGGAAAAAAGGTTTTCAGGCACTGGGCTAGCTGGTTAGCATGCTAACTTCAGAAGATCTCTGCAATAAAACACATTGACGTCCTTGATATAAAGTCAAAACTGTCATATATTCACATTCTGTTGATGATTTTTGTTAATTTTTGAATGTTTTGCACTAAAATTCTTACATATCGTACCTTTTAAGTTTATAGTTGATTGTGTTTGATTAGTGCTCTGACTCAATCACCAGAATAAATGTTGATAATTAACATTTCTGACAACCACGGATATGTTGAAGCTTTATGCGATATAATAATAATGATAATAATAAAAAACTTTATTTCTATAGCACCTTTCAAAACCAAAGTTACAAGGTGCTTCACAGAATATAATAACATACAGTACAAGAAAGACAAATTAAGCAAATAAAATGCAATAAAATGAGATGCTTCGCAAAATACAACACCAGTGCAAAGAGCAGTAAACAAGAGATATAAAACACAGACAAGACAAGATATAAAAGAGCGAGATTAAGACTTTGAAAGTACATTTTGCAAAAGCTTGTCTGTACAGGTGTGTTTTTAAAAGCTTCTTAAATTGTGGCACTGACATGTCATCTGAGTGCGATATGTCAACATGACACATTTGAATGTGTTTGTGGTTTGCAGAAACACAACTTGACAATTTATTCAGGTGCCTTGCATTAGTTTGAGCTTGTTTGAATCTAGACAGAAAACAAATGAGCGGTGCCTTTTTGGAGGAGACTTTTAAAAACTTCAAATTGCTGCCTCAGGTTTGGCAAAGGTCTCATTATCCCAATTTGGATTTGACAGGATTTTCTTCAGATCTCTCTGAG
Organism: Pagrus major; assembly: GCF_040436345.1. Lineage (NCBI taxonomy): Eukaryota > Metazoa > Chordata > Actinopteri > Spariformes > Sparidae > Pagrus > Pagrus major. The sequence goes on from NC_133227.1 coordinate 28,632,130, forward strand.
CGTGACGAGACAGCAGCCCGGCTACACTTGATTACACTTATTGAGATGAACCAGATTTGCCCCTTTTTGCTGAAGATGGTCACGAACATGAAAAGTTATAAATCAGAACTTCACACTGTGACTGGAGAGCACTCTGCTTAGATTAAGCTGTGCATTTCAAAATGCAGACCTTTGGTTCATCATCTCATCTGGGCGCGGTGTGAAGGTTGCTCATTTACGAGGTCCACAAGTTTTCTAGTGATTTAAGTTTGGTTGCTTAAAAGTGAGTTTTGAAAGAAAAGTCCAACCGAGGGTCGGACAGGTTTCCTTTCGCTTTCATTGAAAACAAAGAACAGGAAGAGATGAGGGAAATCAGTAGAAACTGCTACCTCTTGCCATTTTGGGTCTTGTTTCTACACTGACTATTTGTCTGAAGTATCTTCTGCCACCAGGAAGCTCCTCAGTTCACTCCCTCCCACTGTGACTGTGACATGTAACACAGCCCACCTGCTTCAGGACACACAGCAGCTGTCGCTCCACACAGTTATTTTAGGAACAGTGTCAGAGTCCAAAAATCTCTGGACCTTCCAGCCCCCCAACCCCGGACTCTCTGTCTCTGCCTCCGTCTCCTCACAAGCTTTTTACTGTCTGCCTGCAACTGTGTGCGGCCTCACACCAAAGACAGACGAGTCAAATCTACACTCACAGATGTCGCAACACATTCACAGGCAGTGTTTCTGCCAACTCTGTTAACTGAAATACACGCAGAGAAACCCTGCAGGAGTGAAACCCTAATTATTCACAATCGAATGGGGAATCGCATCCGAACAGCAGTCTAGTCTGACGGCTCATTGTTCTGAAAAATGCTCAGATTTTCTTCTTAAACGGGGGAAGATTAGTTTACAAAGGTTTTTACGCTGGATTTTATCTCGATCACAAATCAAACTGTGGTTTTGTGCTGCAAAATAAGATAATGATCTCCATTCTGCAGCAAAGAAGAAATGGGAAGAAACCTCAGATGAGCTGCTGATTATATGCAAAATAAATACGCCACAGTTTGTATATTTTTGAGTTTAGGGAAGGCAGTGTCAGCTGATGGGTCCACCACTTTAAGTGACTGGATTGTGGATCTTGTGCAGACATTCATGATGCCACTATGAGGTTGACATGTTTGATTTTTGGTGAGGATTTGCCATTCAGATATTCATGTCTCCCATCAGGATGAATTCTCATAACTACTCTCATGACAGCGCCGGGATCAGCACAGGTAGCGCTTTGAGCATCCAGTATTTTCTTGAGCTTGAAATTCACTTTGCCTTCTGTGTGGTTCTTTTGGGTTTCCTTGGCCTCGAGCACAGGTGAGAGGAGAAGCACAGACAGGTGGGAGGTTTCATTTAAATAAGGCTGTGCAAAGCAAGTTGATGGATATTTCAGAACTACGTCTATACTTGGAAAAAATAACTTGGTGTTTTTGTTTTTTCATTTAGAAATTCAACTGCTCATGTTTTATTCTTGAAACCAACCACTGTGATTGGCTCAGCTGTTTCAGAGTGATGAGTCCAGTGATTCACTGGCTGAGAGTGTTTTTTTATTAATCACCACCTCTGATTTAAATTCACCTATGACTCAGCCCTTTTGCACTCAGTGCTGCTGCACATAAATAAATCAAAATATCAGGTGTGCTTGGAGACACCCACACAGTCCATTCTGCCAGACCTTCCACATAGCACTTAAAATAAGGCCCTTAGTCCTGTAAATATTAAAAAATAGATGAGTTGGATGAGTAATGTTTTTTATATATATATTTTTTTTTATAAAAAAAAGCCAATGATAATGAGCTTTAAGCGTGTTATCATTGCTGCATTAAGGTACTTGACTTTACAAGTATATGCAGGCAGCAGATGTGATAACGCCAGGCGTTGTTTTTCACTTTCATGCATGTTCATCGGCTCATGTCAGAGCGCTGTCAGTGACTCTGGCACTGTTTCCACCCACTGAGCGACATTCCAGCACAAGTGCTACAAAAGTCAACAGTCTCTCGCCGCCGCCGCTGAGAGCTGCCTGCTGTTTCCTGAGAGCGTCTGGAGGTTTCATCCTTTCCAACAGATCTTTGCAGCAGCAGCAGTGTGGCACATTAGAAGCCACACTTCAAAAAGATCAGGACTTTTTCTCATCCGATCAACATTTAGCATCTAACCAGCAGCTCTGCTCCGAGACAAAAAATCAGTTGGTTATTAGTGTTTCTAAAATGATCTTCAAATGCTATGATTTAAAAAAACCTGGCACTGTTGAAGACAATGTGAAGGAGATATCAAAAAGGACAAAGAAAAATAGAACAGAGGAGGCAGCAGAGGAAAAGACAACATTTGGTGAATTAGGGAATCGATTTGTGCTCCTTTTTAACAACACAACCCAAGCAAGATGCTGCTTGCAACCAAAATTGAGAGTTGGAGTTTCAGTGAGTCGTTTTTACACCGTAGAATCGTGTGAAACACAACAGCTGAGTTGTGTGCATGTACCAAAGATACAAAAGGCACAGCAGAAGCATGAACTGACAGAGCAGAGGTGATAAAATTGTTGTTTTTCTATGAGTATTCTCAGATCTATACCTCAGAAATTTCATGACACGGCTGTTTGCTGCTAGTTTTCCTCTCCTGACAGTTACACTGAACAACCAACCCAGACACAGACACAGTTACAACTTCACATATGTTTAGGCTCAAGTTTTTCTTAAATGTTGTGACAATGTTGTGCTAATGCTTTGGGTTAGGTGTAGGCACAACAACCACTTGGTTAGGGTCAGGAAAAGGTCATGTAACCCTTCAAACAATCGGTTTTGTCACCATAAATATAGCCGAAAATGTTCTTCATGAGGTCTCATGAAGAATATCCAGCAGGTTCAGACTCACAAACAAAGAAATGCAGTCTCAAACAGTGGTCTCTGCCTCACTGTTTTCCTAAACCTAACAAAGTAGATTCATTGTGTGAACCCAAACAAACCATGACAACGTTTGTTGTGCAACAATGGTCTGGGAAACCATGCTGTCAATGGTTTTGTTTTGGGAACGGCGATTTCAAGTCGTTCAAGTATGATAGTCTTTCTTGGCCCTGTAAAGCTGCCTATAAGCCATTGCTGATGTTTACCACCTGTCCACATGTTCAGAACAAATCTTTTCCATTGAAGAATATTACTTGCAGTAATTGAATCAGAACTGCATTCACAAGTTCCAGAAGCAGAAAATTAGATTTGTCCAAATGAATACTGTTGATTATAGTTGGTATTTTACATGTTTTAATGACTGTAGGTACACATTTATTTATTGCAAGTCAGGTCAAAGAGGCTCAAACAGCCACGAGCAAAATCTAAAATGCACAGCTGCTTTCTGAGGTACGCAATTTGTGGTTTTATAAGTGAGAAACATGCCGGATAATAGCTTAGATTTTTATTTATCTGTCCATTAATGGTCTCAACAGAGTCTAACAGGTATCAGAGGTAGATTTTTTTTTTTTGCTCTTACGCAGCTGCTGCTTGAGCAAATTGGGTCCTTTTTTAATCTGGTACTGAATTAAACACATTGGAGTCTGTTGACCTTTAACTTCTGCTAGCTAGCATTAGCGATACCACTTATTATTCGTAACCGCACGCTCCTCGTCAGTTAGGGTTAGGGTAAGTCAGCTTTGATAAGTGCACAGCTTCAGTTTCTAATGTGCTGTGACACATGATGTCGTAGAAATGATTACACTAACTTTGTTCTACATCTTCCCCAGAGGTACATCTGAGTATGAAACACACCCTAAAGTACGCCGTTCAGCTTTCAAGTAATATGGTTACCCATACACAGCACTATTTTTAACAGCTGGCGATGTGCCTTGTGGACGGCGCTCATACTTGAGCTTTCTCCAACCATAAAAACAGGCCAGCCTGGAAACATTGTGAAGCATGACTCATCAGACCTTTTCATTTGGGTGCTACTGAGAACTGCAGTAGAAACACTAAGTGAAACATCTTTCCTTGTTGATATGGGACATAAACAGTTTGTAAACAGCACAGACCAGCAGTGTCAAACTGTCCTGACTTTGAAGCTCCAGCAACAGAACTACCACAAGTCTGTGGTAACCAGAGCAACAAGACACCACTTTGATTTTTGTTTTCAGTTTAGTTTCATAGTTAACGCTCCACTAATAAAAGTTCAGTCAATTATTAATTAGCTTTTCAGCCTCTTTTAGCTCGTTAATTCTAAGTGCTGTATCGTAGGCAGTTGAAGATGTTTCATCTCTCATCCAAGAGGCTTCTTCGGTTCTGACTAACTGGAGGGGAGCTGCAAGCTTTTAAACTCTGTGTGGGAGTGTCCTTATTTCACTAATTACTCTTAATTGCTCCACTGACAGCCATATGAGACAGTTCATTCCACTCTCATGACTTTATTGTAAACATGACGCTACATTTAGCAGCAGGTTAGCTTAGCTTAGCACAAAGACTGGAAACTGGGGGAAACAGGTAGCCTGTCTCTATAAAAAGGAAAAGAAATCCACTTACCAACACCTCTACGGCTCAATAATTAATACATATCCCCTAAGTTTGAGCTGTACAAAAAATAACTTCATGTTCATCCCCATGCACATGAAAGTCGAACATATGATGGGAAGAACACAAACATCTGCTCTTGAAAACATTGTTTTCTATGGTAGCTGGTTCTTTTATGTTGTACACTCGTTGTTTCTTTCAGATTGTTTCTATCACTACATTACATATGTTTTTGTCTGTTTACGAAACTCTCTCATTCTTCACTGGAGGTAAATTTGAGTCATGATGGCATTCACTGAAACTGTTGCGATTTATTTTCCTCTTCTGTCACGCAGTGTTTCTGTTATCTTCTCCGCCCTCCTGCAGACAGATGGATAGATAGAGCAGCGGGGGGGGGGGCTTGAAAGGAGAAACGAGAGGCAGATGAGTCTGAGAAGAGGAGAAGAAAGGAGGGAGAAAAGTGAGGCAGGAGAGGAGAGAAGATTTGCTGAGTGAGTGATAATTTGAGGATTAGACTTTGGAGCAGGAATCGAGCTGCGCCGAGCCAACCCCTTCCCACATCCGCTTGGCATGGTGCTGTCAAGTCATTTCCATGGAAATTATGACCCCACCCCCGTTGTTTGTGGCCATTTTGCTGCAGGGTAAATAGCATCTAAACGCTCGAAAACAGAGTGACTTTGTACTCCACCGCACATGCAGAGATGCTGAATAATATCCGTAATATATCTGTGTGTTTGCTCAGTTCCCTCGGTGTGATATTTTACATTTAATGAGCAACGTCTGTACAATCGATTGAACCGCCCGGGGTCCATCCCTTACAGTCTCCTTCATATTTATTTTCTTTTAAATTGTGATGCAGCCATCAGGCAGGTCAATTAGGACGAGAGGTCTTATTTACTTTGACGGCCGCACTGAGCCTGCTGTCTTTTCACATCATTACAGCCTCCTCAGACCTCGGTCAAACCGAGACAGACATAATTAGACCTCGCTGGTCAATCAGCATTCCTGGATGAATGTATATGCTTCGAAAAATAATACAAACAGGACAGAACCGATACTGAAAGTTTTGACTTTTTCTCACTTAAATTCAAACTTTAAATGATTCATACTGTACAAGGAACTGCTCCTAGCCACTGGTTCAGATTTGTGGACGACACCTGGGTCAAAATCAGAACAAGGGAAGTGGAAGCCTTCACAGATCATATAAATGCTGTGCACAATAACATCAAGTTCACATGGGAAGATATCAGAGGAGACAGGCTGCCCTTATTGGACTGTGCTGTACACATTGAAGCAGACAGAAGCCTCAACAGGCAGGTGTACAGAAAACCTACACACACAGATCAATACTTGCTGTTCGACTCTCATCACCCACTGGAGCACAAGCTGGGGGTCATCAGAACCCTAAACCATCGGGCAGAGACCATGCCCACAAAGACGGAGGGGAAGGAGAAGGAACAGAAGCACATCAGGGGAGCAGTTACAGCCTGGGGCTACCCAAACTGGACCTTTGTCAAATCCTCTAGAAGATCCAGAGCAGACAGAGGAGGAGAAGAGAAAACGTAACAACATTGTTATTCCCTATGTCGCAGGAACATCTGAGAAACTCAGGAGGATAAACATCATATCCCGGTTCAGTGGCTGAGGCAGAAACTTGTCCATCCTAAGGACAAAACACCCAGGCGTAAGCAGAGTAATGTAGTTTGTGCTGTTCAATGCAGCCAGGACTGCACAGATTTGTACATTGGGAAGACGAAACAACCTCTCCACAACAAATGGCACAACACAGGAGGGCCAACTCCTCAGGTCAAGACTCTGCTGTCCACTTACATCTGAAGGAGAAAGATCATTTCTTTGAGGACAACAATGTAAACATCTTGGCCAAAGAAGACAGATGGTTTCAAAGAGGAGTAAAAGAATCCATCTACATAAAACTGGAAGGACCGCCTTTGAACAGAGGAGGTGGCCTATGACATTACTTATCACCCACCTACAATGCTGTACTGAGTTCCCTCCCCAGACAGCTCAACAACCATTCACACCTGGGCTCACCTGGCCCTAGCAACCCACATGAAGGCCGGTTGGGTCAACGACCCACAAGTGGCCCTAACAACTCTGAAACTCAGAGCTCACACGTGTCCTTAACAACTCTGTAAGGACACTCCCACACAGAGTTTAAAAGCCTGCGACTCCCCTCCAGTTAGTTAGAGCTGAAGAAGCCTCTTGGATGAGAGGTGAAACGTCTTCAAGAAACTGAAACACTTCCAGCTGCCTACAGTACAGCACTTAGAATTAGCATGACCTGGATGACTGAGAACCTTCATCAACATACTGTACAAGGGTCTTCATCAGCTTTATTTTTCTGAGAAATAACTTTTTTTATTACCTTGCTGATTGTGCTCAGTGTGAGGTCTGTGATTGTGTCCACAAATTGGAAGCATTATTTAACAAAAGAAAATACCCTTAAAATCTTTCTGCAAACAACTTCCCGTCTATTTTTTTCTCTCTCCCGACAAAATTGTTGTTCATGAGACAAATCACACCGTGTGAATAGATGTGATTGATTGCTGACACCTAGATGAATGTGTTTCTGATGGAAATGGGCCCGTTCTGTCGGTTCCAATCTGCTAATTGACGGTGTTTCTTACACTGTGAACATGAAGGCATGGTTTGGCTCCAAGTTTGTGCAGCTTGATTCATTAATCAGTCGGTCTTGTTCAGAATTCGACAACTGGGAATTTTGCTATAACAGACTTTTACTCTATGCTTATGTATAAAACAGTAATTTAAATTTTACTTTCTATACATAAACTCCTATATCATGGTCCTAGCCCTCTGTTTTGCACAGTCATGCCTTGGGGTAGGGTGCCCCAATACTTTTGGGATAGAGGGGTAGGGCGAAGTCTTAGGGCTGCATGGCCCTCCAGAGGTTTGCAGAGGCAAACCTCAAACCAAGGGTTATGGGAACTCTGTCATTTGCTGATTTCCAGTAGCTAACTAGCTAGCTAGCTTATGTTACATTGTCATTGCTGATTTGTGCATGACAGTCCTGCATTTTGAGGTATTTCAAAGTTGCATTCCTTCCTTTGATGGGATATGATGCCTGAAATTCAACTAAAGTGCAGCAGCAAAGTTGCATCAGTTGGTGCTAATGTTCCTGTAGTGTCAGCGCAGACTGACAGGTTCGGGACACAGATTGCTAATGTGAGCCTATAAAGCACTTCTGTTGCTGCTGTGGCCAGGTATTGAAGCAGTGTTCTTTTTTTATTTGCTGACCTGATTGATAGTTTAGATTACTGATTTAGAAAATACATACTAAGCACTGATTTGATGTTTTCTAGTTTAAAATGCAGTTAGGCTAAATGGGCTAAATCTAGCCTTTAGCACCACTACATGTCACTATGGCCTCACAGAGCTGCATGGCTGTAGACTGTCTTATTATAAGATTATTTATGTTTCCTATAGATAACTTCACAGATGCGCTTAATGCCTCTCAGTCTTTGAGTTGAAAATATCTGAGCCAGTTTGCATCCACTTCCTGTGACCTCCCTCTTTCCTGTCCTCTTTCCTGTAGGGCAGAATAAACAAGGCAACTCCCTCTCTCCCTCTGTCTCTCTCCTTTTGGCTGTTTCTGTCTCTCGCCATATATTTTTAAACTAATTAAAATCTGCCGTTTCCTTAAGAACTAGAAGATAAAAAACCTACGTGTCTAAACAGAAGAACAATCAAGAGTCTACGCGAGAAAGCTTTAAGCGAGCAACAAGGTAAACCTTATTAGACATTTAAAAACGAATTATTGGTCTTGAAGTAAGGTGTTGTAAATAAAGATCAATACAACCTTGATGTTCATATCCTAATCAGACACCCCAAAACAATGCAATCCAATTAAGATTTAACTTGTCAGACCTGCCGTTCAGGGTGTTCGGAGAAATATTTAATCAGATTAGAAGAAAATCTTAATCCTTAAACACTTTAAAAGCAGCTAAACTTTGAGTGGTTCGTGTTTCTGCATCCATCTTGTTGTTCATTGGGACACTGATAAACCTGATGTCATGTTGAGGTACGACATCTGGCACACTGACGACAAATTCCAGAAGACAGAAAAAGTTTGTGCAATTTCAAACATCAGCAGGAAACACCTGAAAATAACAACAGGCCATCTGTTGTCGGGCTTTTTTGTTAATGTTCACAGTTTAGATATTTTCACTTTAATTTGCTGTTTATGTGACTTTGAGGTGGATTTCAGCCACAGTTCAGCATGGTGAGGGATATGAAGTATTGTGCTAATTGGCATGGTGTTTGTCATATTTCAGTACAAATTAGAAGCAGACTTGTAATTGTTGTTTGGGGGCAGTTTGTGCTCTCAGACGGGTGATATGAATGTGCAAGGGAGTGTCTCGGTGGCATCACAGTTACATTGTCGTATGTATGCTCAGTTTTTGATGGTTTGGCCACGAAGCTTCAATCCCTTCCAAGCGTAAGAGATGTGTGACACAGTCGACAGTCCTTGTTCTCAACAGAACTGAATTATAAAGTTCTGCTGAAGCTGAAGTCAAGGTAGCTGCATATAGATTTATTACCTAATGTGCTTTGTCCCTGCATGTGAATACAAAGAAGTATCTCTTCACTGCAGCTCAGCAAAGAAAAACACTGAGGGGAAAGAGAAAAGATTGAATTTTGAAACTAAAGAAAGATAAACATCTTGATTTGGTCTGCTCAGACTGCTCAAACCTCGTAATTGCTTCAGCTGAACATTAAAATGCATTTTTGTGAGGACATTTTGTGGATATTGTGTGGCCAGTGTGGTCTCTGCATCCCCAAACAAAATGTTTTTGCAAATAACATTTTGGAGGGAACATTGCTGCCTTGTGTACAATATTTTCCCCCATCTCTCAATGATCTGCAAAACCCCAGATTATGTCCAATAACATTTTTCCACATTCAATGAGTGTTTTTACAGTTCTGACTTTCTATGACATCTGCGCATAAAACTATGGTCTGCTAGAGAATTATCGGAACCATATGTAGTTAGACTATTAACGGTATGACTGTGTCTATTTCCAAACTCAAGTCTCTTGCATTAACACAAGGGGCGGAGGTGCAGAAGTACCCAACATTGCCATAATTTCCTCAAGCAAAGTATACAGGACGTTGACAGCTGCTGACTGTGGTTAGATTTCGGCAACAACACGACTTCAGTTAAAGGAAAGATTCTGGTTTGGACTGGATACTGAAAAAGTTAACACACCCTGTCTTGTGGACAGTGGACACTTTTTCTGAGCTCATTGAAAATATGATTTTAAAAAGAGGCGGGCCTATGAGCAGGATTTGTGACATCACACACACAGTTTGAAAGCCAATGCTGGTCAGCTATCATGTAGAAATATGATTCCTGCCAACACAGTATCACAGCAGTCTGCAAAATAGTGATGGCATTTAATTTATAGTATTTGAGTACATAGGCATCATGCATTTTTTCATGACACTCAGCACAAGTTTAAAATGTCAACATATACACAGATCCTATAGATTAGGTTGTTTTCCTAACCTGAGCTGTTGTTGCCTTAAAACAGAATTTTACCAAAGCTATCCTTGAACATTGAGCCTTGGGCCTAGAACCACAGGCTGGAAGAAAACCCTGGATTCTGGTGTGACGGTCTTGGACTTTTTACGCTCCGATCTCCTCAGACTCTCGCACAGTTCATAAATGTAGTGATAGTCTTGCTGAAAGCCACAAAAAACAACTTAAGTACTAAGTGAACTGAGACATCTTATTTACCAGCAGTTAAACTCCTAAAAGTAAAAAAAAAAAACATTTAAATATTCATAGATCTGGATTTTTATTTTACAACGAAATGTCATTTTAAGGATTTTGACAAGATAATTTAACTTTTGTGGAAAAACCACATCAGACACAAATTATGATAAAGTATCGAGTATTTTACATAAAACATGTCTGGAAGGGATCTTTAACTAAGTGCTTAGACATAGAAATATATTTTGCAGTCTAAGGAAAAAACATGCAAGCAGGATAATGTTTATTTTCCGAACATAGCTGCTATTTAAAATATATATCCTTCAGCATACATAGGACCTGGGGATACTGTATTAAGATAGACCTTTAAAAAAGCAAAGCTTCCTTTAACCGTCTTTCATTTTCAACTTCAGCTTCAAGGTTATGGTCTCTTTGTTTCCCCACTTTTCTCTGGAGCACACACATCTTTTTCTTTCCTCTATCTCTGTATCTTTGTCTCTTTCATTCGTCCTTTGGTTTCTTCTCCTCTCCTCGTTCTCCCTCTCCCCTGCATCCCCTTTGTGTTTTATTTCATTCTGCAAGTTCTTGCAAAGTATTTCAGCCTCTCTCTCAGTTTATCTCTCTCTGTCTTTTCCACTTTTGTGTCTCATTTCTCTGTTTCTCTCTCTGTATACTGATCTGTTATTTTCTTTTTTTTTAAACTCCATCACGTCCCCTGAGAGAGTACAGCATGACCGATTGGCACTTACCATAAAAATTGTTGCTCTAAATGATCCCAGACTCCCAAACAACGCAGCGGCGTGCATACCAATGAATGTTCAGGGTGCATCAGAGAAAGATGGACAACTGCGGCCGAGCACCTATAATGATGATGTGGTGGATGAGCGCAGTGTGCAGTAAATACCACAGATGTTTACCGGAAACAATGTTTGAAGTGCAGAGAAGTCAAAACATCCATCAGTCAGCTGGTGACCTGACGGCCGAGTAAATGAATGCAAAGAGCTCTAAATGAAATTACATGTTGGATGAAAAATCCTGATACATAAACGCCACATAAACATTTAGTGACATGAGCTGCATTTATTACCCGTCTGTTTGGCTGTAAACTAGACAATGTGCAAAATCAATGACCCTGCTTTTATTGAATTTGCAAATGTGACAGCATCCCTAAACTCGGTAAACGGAATAGGATGCATTTCCTTAACGCATCAAAAACTGTATATGATCTGGCACTGATGTGGTGTCGGAACAGCCGCGGAACAAGTATTTAGATGCTTTAGTTAAACGCACAGAGTTTTTAACTGGTTATGGAACAGTCTACAACCATACTGATGCCTCTATATGACCGACAAACGAGACCATCGGATTCTGTACAATATTTATAGTTATTCTCAATCCCTGTCACGGGGTCGGATAAGTCAGTTTAAAAAAATATTTTTCATGGTGGAGTGCTGAGGAGGAATTGAGGAGTTTCACAGCCTCAGGGGTGAAGCTGCTCGGTAGTCTGGTGGTACGGCACTAAAACAGCCTCAGGAGTGAAGCTGCTCTGTAGTCCGATGGTACGGCACTAAAACAGCCTCAGGAGTGAAGCTGCTTGGTAGTCCGGTGGTACGGCACTAAAACAGCCTCAGGAGTGAAGCTGCTCTGTAGTCCGATGGTACGGCACTAAAACAGCCTCAGGAGTGAAGCTGCTTGGTAGTCCGGTGGTACGGCACTAAAACAGCCTCAGGAGTGAAGCTGCTCTGTAGTCCGGTGGTACGGCACTAAAACAGTCTCAGGAGTGAAGCTGCTGTGTAGTCTGGTGGTACGGCACTAAAACAGTCTCAGGAGTGAAGCTGCTGTGTAGTCCGGTGGTACGGCACTAAAACAGTCTCAGGAGTGAAGCTGCTGTGTAGTCTGGTGGTACGGCACTAAAACAGTCTCAGGAGTGAAGCTGCTGTGTAGTCTGGTGGTACGGCACTAAAACAGTCTCAGGAGTGAAGCTGCTGTGTAGTCTGGTGGTACAGCACTAAAACGGTCTCAGGAGAGAAGCTGCTGTGTAGTCCGGTGGTATGGCACTAAAACAAAGATTACTTCATTTCACCATTAGCATATTACAGTTATTAATCTTGCAAAGGTACAAGAAAGATACATTACCAAATCAGTAAGATCTAGTCAGAGTAAATTATTCATGATGCAGTTAATTGTCCATTTATGGCCTGTTTTAGCTTTGTGACTATGTATGTTTTAAAACTATGTCAAAACCAAACTGACCGGGTTTTACAACACATGTACTTAATGGGCATTTGCTTGCATGACTTGGGCAAGACTGTAGCTGTCAGTCATATATACTCAGTGTTAAAAGACTCAATTAAATTAAATTATCACCCAAACAGTCTGTTGGATGTTTTTGTGATCGATGTATGAAAAGAGTATTCCATGTTCAAAGTTGATGAAAATTCATTCCAGTGAAAGTTGTCCACTGTTCTTTGTTTTTGGGCTCTAAGCACATGAGCTTGAGGCTTCTTATTTGACAGAATCAGCTGATTCACTGCACAAAAATAACTCTTGAAAACAGCTGTCTGTTTCAGTTACATACCAGGACACGTGTGTCAGGTAACTTGCATATTTCTACTTTGCCGAAGGAGTTGCACAGTTCATCAGTGTTTGAATCATGCAGACAAACTTTCTGGTTTAACCTTGACCTACAGTCCATGCTGTGTAGTGACAGTTTATAACCAACTCTGTGTGACCTCCACATCCCAGTTCAGGTAATCTGACTGAACTGAGATTTGTGTACACCCTGTGTGATGGTCTGACTGCTCATAAGGCTCAGCATTAGACTTGCTAAATATAATGCTGAAATACAAAACTTAATTATGTCTAAAATGGATTTTAAACATAACACAAAGTGACACAAGAATGTAAAAATAAAAAAACATCAAAATTTCCCTTTTTCATAAAGCTACCTGATGTTAAATGTCACTGAGACAAATGTGAAATAACAGGACAGGAAGTAGTACCAGTAGCTTGTATCCTCGTGGTCTCTTCCATGTAACCTGTGTGGTTTTATTTGGAAGCACATTTCCAGTCCAGAGCATCAAAGTAAGCAGATAAATCCTCAATCCCATGTGAGGAGTGTCCTAACCTTTTACCTGGTTTCGTCTAACAGCTAAAAATGAACAGAAACTTAAGACAATGGCCACCCAGGGAGGTACTCCAGTATCTCACAAGCATCTTAAGATATCTTCAGATCCTGGAGGACACTTCTTACCCCTCCATTCCTTCTTCAAGACACTTTAAGTCAATCTACCTGTGTACTTATGTTATGCTTAGTTATATATTCTCTTATTTCATGCTAAAGCTTTATTTTATTTTGCTTCATTCTTCTGTAAATCTTATTATTGAATCCCTCCTCCTCCTTGTTGCATGCAGCCCTACAGGGTTCAGCAGGTTTTTTATGTGTGTCCACTTGTGCTACAAACCAGAAGCACTTTAGGTAAAAGTGCTCTTCAGAAAGAAACTCTTGAAAAATAAATCAAATGCTCTTTCATGCAGCAGTCACAGGGAACACTGACAATGGTTGATACTTCAAGTTTCCCCCTTAGACTCTTCCCTTCAGTTTTTGAATTGAGGCCTGTAATTACACAAGCATTACTTTGTTACCATGGTGACTGATCGCAGACAGCTGGGAAAGCAGCCATTTTAAATGCCATTAGTGGTGTACAATTTGCACGATGGTGGCTTTTTTTGGCTGTATTGTTTCCCGGACATGAAGTGAGTCTGGTTCTGAAACCATTAGAGTATTTACTTTTTCACTACTCAAGCAGTTTGTAGTGAAGAGTCAGACAGCAGTTCAGTCTGGACAGACATCAGAAAAGAGAGGTTATTATCGTTTCAATGGGCACAGCTTGAATGCTTCTGAATGATGATTGCTAGAACGCTCAAAAGGAAAGTGAAGTTATGCTCTTTTCTGTCATAAATAATCCCATCTTGCATTATCGGTAGCATAGCCTCATTTGCAAATGTTCTTTACTGAGGAATGAATAAAATACAGAACCCTGATTTGAAGCCAGAGAGATTGTTTTTGGTTGGTAGAGAGACCCCTGCTGCGCTCAAAAGAAATGTAGAAAAACCCACAGCACCCACTGCAGACGTGCATCCAAGGATCTGTCTCCGGGAAGCTGCTTTTGGCTGTGAGATTAATATTTATTTACTGTGGGTTTTGGAAAGAGAAGTTGTGTGCCATCTGGTTGAGCCACAGAAAATCCATGAGCTTCCTCTGAAAAAAATCCCCCACAGACTCGTCCAATAAGCAGAGAGATCCTGCCATAACGGACGGGCAGCTGAGCCAGTGGAAGGTGTCTGATATTTTCTGGATCACCGCCAATCCCTGAGTGTAATACCAAAGGAAACACAGAGATGACTGAGACCGAGGCACTGAACCAACCACTTCTCTACTGGAGAGGTTTCTTTTTCTTAGTGCCAACGCTACTTTAATCTAACGGTGCAGAGCAGAACTTTACATCAGCCTGAAACCGCATCAGGATGTAGTTTTTAGTCACGTCAGAGAACCGTACAGGAGCTTTAACATGTTTAAACCGCTCGAATGTGAAATACAACTCCGACACACCACTGACTGACTGATAGAGTCTGCACTTTATTCAGCCCAGGCACTTCAGCACATGGCCTACATCAGGGTGTTTCACAAAATGGTTAAAAAGGAGGGAGAGAGAGTAAATGAATCTTTAACCGTTATCCAATGAGACAAGACTTAGATATGGCCTCTCCCTGAAGGACACACAAACAGTCGCTTATTGAGACCCAACAAAAATATGAATCATGCAAATTGAACACACGGGATGTAACTTCTGCCATGTGGGGTCTCTCAATCAAAACAAAACAATCGAGCGAAATCCATCCCAGAAAACCATTTTCACCCCGTTTATATCGTCACTCCAAACACTTCTGCACTCGATCTGAAAGTCATCACCTGAATATTTCCCTGATAATATTTAGATTTTCATCTCGTGGTTGTGTATTCGTCCCTCATCTCTAGCTCTCCCTGAACCTTCTTCCTTCTCCTGTTTCAGATTTTTTTGTGGAGTTTTTCTTTATTTGAACAATGGGTCTGAGAATAGAGGCTGTCTCATTTTATAGAAATTGTGCGTGGTAGCGTTTAGTGGTAATTTGAAGGTGTAATGTCTGTGTCTCTCTCTGACTCACACTTTTTCTTTCTGGTAACTGCATCAAACTACGTCACATTTTCTGTTTTTCACTCATGTAATTCTGATACTCTGAATCCTTGATACCAATCTTACATTCTGCTCATAGTTTTTCTTTATTAAACAGGGTCTGAGGACAGAGGGTGTTGTATGTCATAAGAACGGTGAAGCCCTCTGAGACGTTTTATTTTAACTTGGTGAAAAATTGACGTGACATAGGCTAATTGTTATGGCGCTTCAGAGGCAGCTACTGAACAACAACCTTTAAATGAAAGAACAACCTAAGTTTGAAAAAGGGTGGAGACTTTAAAATGGTCTGAATTTGTATTTGTTCAAACTAGAGTTTGGCAATATATTGATACGTCGTTTTTGTGATATGGGATTGCATATTGTCTTAGATTTTATATCATGATATGTCAAGTGTTGTCTTTTCCTGGTTTTACAGTAAAGTGATGTAACTTTCTGAACTGACCATACCCAGACCAGGGTATGTAGCAGACCCACTTAGTTATTATATCCACGTCAATGATGATTATTTATCAAAAATTCCATTGAGTTAATAATTTGTCAAAGTACCTGTAGGCGTCCCAACAATATTGTCAAAGTCTTTGGTCAAAAATATTTTGATATTTGATTTTGTCGCCCATTCCCTTAATTTCTGAAGTGCTTTTATGGACATTTTTGGCTTTTTATTTTATTTTCTGTCTCATAATATAACCTTGAAATATCACAATATAATTTTAAGGCCTTATCGTCCAGCCCGAGGTTGAGCTACAGCTCCTCATCGAGCTATTAGTTCTCAGGTTATCAATGTTGATCAATTACCCACCAAGAGTGGTGCAGCTGCATTTGGAAATTCATTAGTCCAGGCTTTAAGGAACATAAAAGCTGTATAGAGTTATTTCCCCTGTGTTGGTGTAGCAGATAAATAACGGACCACAGCAGCAGAGTCCATCTCGTGTGCCGTGTTGTGTTGTGTTGTTCGATTGTTGCATCTTGGGTAATTTCCACAGACTGGAAACCGAAAGACTACTTTAGATTATGCCCCCTCCCTCGGCTCATCAGTTCGTCACGGTGGATGGATTAAAAGTGCAGCAATAGTTCAACATGTCTTGAACTGTCCACTGTCTCTCTCTCTGACTCACGCTGTTTCTCTCCTGAGATCTTCTGGAGTAAACGCAACGAGCTGAGTCATTCGTTCAGTTTTTCACTCTCATAATTCAAACACTTTCTCTCACTGTCTTACATTTTGTATCTCGTCCTCCAGTTTTTCCTTTTGAAGAGCAGCACTCATTTAAGATGTTCTCAAAAATGAACATTTCGACTGCGACAGTAAAAGCACCATTTAATCAGTACTAATGTTATATGAGACTCTTTTATTAGAATGTTTTATAACTTTTGATTACAAGAAATCTTCCCAAATTGTCAAAAAAAAATTTGATTTTCTTTTAATTGGATGCTACTCTACTTGATAAACAGTCTCACCGCTCTCCATTGAATGTAAACCGAAATAAGCTGTGAAAAGTTTTTACAGAAGTGCTCCACAAATAAACTTATTGTTATTATTCAGCACCATTACTTCCCCCGAGGCTGCCTCCACAGCCAAGCGTATGAGTGTTTATGGCTCATGACACAATTATGATTAAGATGTTAGCCTCTCACAGAGAGCGAGAGAGAGAGAGAGAGAGAGAGAGGGAATGAGGGAGAGAGAAAGAGAGAGGGAGCATGGAAAAAGGACAGGCAATTTAGCATCACTGTCTCTCTCCTGGGATAAAGGCGAGCAGCGGCGCTCTGACCTGTCGCCGCGCTCGGGCTGATCGAAGAGGACTCTTTACATCTCTCTCACAAACGCCCAAGCTTTTCTTTAACCCACCCATTTTGAAAATCTCAACCCTTTTTTCCCTACAAGCTATATTTCCAAGAAACTTCGAGGTGGTTTTTTACTGTTATTGTCGCTTAGGATGATTTTCATCGTTTCCTGACTCATAAAAAATCAATTTGTCGCTTAATTTAACAACACAAAGCGAATGATTTGCAGGAAGCTTTGGCTAGAGATTGATGGATCGAATGTTTTGTGTTTATGAGCTATAAAAAAAAAATCAAATAACAGAATCAAGGAAAATCCAGTTTTCATAACAGAAATCTCAGCTTAAAAAAAAAACCTGTAATTCAATCATGTTAATATTAAGTTGAACACAAACAACAGGGAAAGTAATACTCTTGTATTGACACATAAAAGACCTGTCCTTGAAGACATTTCCTCGGCACACACAGAGGAAGTCGATCCCCGGAGCGTCTCCATGCAGCCGCAGAGAGGAAGTGCTTCCTGATCTTTACCTCTTAAATTACTGCTTCTGTTTCCTCTCCTCATTCCTCACCTCCACACCCTCTTCCTTTCCCTACTCTCTCTCTCTCTCTCTCTCTCCGTCTCTTTCTTTCTCTTTCTCGTCTCGGCCTGTTTGAGGAAGCTGCGGTGGGTTTTCTGCCAAGTTGAAGTCCGACACCTCTTAAATCACCGCGGGGTGCCGAACCACACTCCGAGCTTCCTCTCAGACTTTTCCTATCCTCTGCTGACACTTCTCTTTCTGTCCCGTTGAAAGTGATGTCACCAGGTTTTCTTTTTTTTTTCTGCTTCGCTGTGATGACGTCCTCTCTGGTTCTATGTGCTTTATGAATAAACCTTTTAAAGTCCATAATAAAGTCATGCTAACAGAGAGCCTGTTAGCTTTGGTGACATTAAAGATTAGAAGTTAATTATGCTGGTGAAGTATCGCCTCAGGGTTCACGGGCTTAACGGCAAAAAAAAAGGGTAGATCTGTGATGATAGTCTGTTCTGTGTGGGTCTGAGGAGACTTTTTCAGCTGAAGTCAGCAGCTGCTCTACAGTTTTCAGTGACTTTTAAGATCTAAACTATGGAATGAAGTCCCTGATATGCTTCAGATGAGATGTGGACACATGTTGAAACTTCACTTTTCTTTATGTTGCAGATTTACGTTTCTTGAGGTTCAATTTAAATTTTATGTTGTGACAATACTGTGCTTATGGTCTGGTTAGGTTTAGCCCCCAAAAATCTCTTGGTTAGGGTGAGGAAAAGATCATGTTTTGGCTTAAACATGGTTGGAAAATGTCCTGATTTCAGGCTTACAACAGCCCAGGCGCCTGGATATAATGTTAGCAGTTAATGTTTCTGCAAACCACAGATATGCTCAAGGTTGACATTTGCACCAAACATGGCATATCACGTTCAGATTATATGCTTATTAGCCACCTTTCCCATCAGGAGGTGGAGTTGTTTCTGTACAAGCCGACAAGTCTGCCAAACGGTTTTGGCTGCCGCAGTTTGAGTCACTGGATATCTTTAAGGACTTGTGGAGACATTTCCAGCCGTTTATGTTGCGTCTAAACCAGGTGTTTTTTTTTTAAGACCTGCAGATATTTCCAGACGATCACCCAAATTAAATATGACTACAGCAGCAGACACGTATAAACATATTTTGAGAATGAATGCAGATAGTTTTCTTTTTTATTCACCCCCAAACTGAAGGTATCTGATGTTTTGCCTCCACCAGAATAAAATGGACATAGTTTATTTTGTGGTGCTGAAAAACAAGAGGAAAAAAAATATCCTTCCAAAAAACAGTGTTCAGTTTATTTGGATAATCCACAAACCTATCAGTGTGTTTGTGCTTTTGGTAGACTGTAGCTCCGAATGGAAAAGCGTTCACAGCAGGCTGTGCAGATTATCTGGGAGAAGCTGGGACGATGTTTCGAGGGAGACAAATTGTGTTCTCCAGATATCATTATTCAACGCTGTAAACATCAGGGACGAAAATCCATTCACCTCCAATGCATGTGAAGGGAGTTTTAGACCACTAGTTTTCTTTTCCCTCTAAACTGCTTTTCATTAACCTTTCTTTTTATTATTTCAGTCTTTGAATTACTTCAATCAATCAGATAAATCAGAGATGCATCTCTGTCTCTGTTTTCTTTAACTACAATGTGAGATGATTGATGCAACTTTAATGACAGACGCTGGAGACGTAAATACAGCGCCAAACTTAGAAATGAAGGACCACCTACCAGCTGCTGTATTTGACAGGTTGGGAGTGGAAACTGGCTGCATATCTGTCAGGAAGGGCTTACAACTGCAGGCTTTGGCAATTTGTATTAATCATGTGCTCAGCAATGCTATTGACAAGCATACTAAAGCCATTTATAAAACAGAGAAGAGAAAATGTTTTCTACATTTGTATGCGATTAAAAAGAAACAGACAGAGCCCAAAGTTACTCAGATGTTTAAGTATTCATTATGCCCTCCAGCCAAGCCTGGCCCGAGGCCCGGCCTCACGCCTGTACGGCCGAATTAAGCGCCGAAATTGGTTGTTTTCTTACTCTTCTCTGTTTTTTTGTTTAATCGCTGAAAAGAGGCTTTGTCAGACGCTGAACAGGTCGGACCTCTCATTAAATTGTTTACTGTTATTCTGTGACCTTTTCAGCATCTGTAAGCGTTAACCACACTTATCTCATCTGTAACGGGCCAGTAAGCGGCTGCAGCGCACGACAAATGGAGCGCCGAGGCGAGAATGCGGTCTCGGTGTTAATGAGGGGCAACAAAGTGGGACAAAAGGCAAAAGCGGTGCCGGTGCTCTCAGAATAAAGGGTCAGAAAAGACGAGTGCCATAAATACACAAGCGTTTATCTCGGTGAGTCTGGTGCACAAACATGAAAGGAGAAGTCTGGTTTATAACACTGTGGTCGGGGTCGTTAGTCTAAGTCGCTAAGATGAACTGCAGGTAGACGATCAGACAGGTTGTTGGTGTTCGTAGTAGTACTCGTAGTAGCATAAACATATCAGTTGAAGATTTTGTTTGCAGACATATTTATGTGCATATTTTACGAGAGATGTGATCTCTTCTTCTTCTTCTTCTTCTGAAAGGGTCCATCTTTGAATAAAAAAACATGCGGTTTCGTTTGGTGAGGAGGCCGTTTTCATCAGGGTTTCATCAGACTTCCTCGACTCTGCCTGCACCGCTTCACTGCTACTCTCTGCTGCTGTTGTTGTTGTTGAGGGTTATAAAAGGGAAAAAAATATAAAACTTGAAGTGAAGTTCTGGTGCTTCAACCATACAATAAAAAAGAATTGCTCCAGGGGCTCTCGAGATGGAGGAACAGGACAGTTAATAGCACTTGAGGAGCGGTGGAGAGCGTTCAGTTGCTGGATCCATTCAGTCCTGGTCTAATGGCAAAGGCGAGTGCACAACGCATCACAGGCAACCAACGCATGTAAGAGCAATAAACCGAAAAAGCCTTTCCAAGGAACATATTGGTGAAAAGAGGCAGAAGGAGTCATGTATGGAGGAGACAGACTTCCACATGAACACATGTTAGCTGTTAGCATGTAGCAGCTTCTGCCTCAGTCTTCAGCTACTGGAGATTATGTTCAATCACCCGTAACCGACAAACAGTTAAATGTTTAGTAACGTCTCAGTCAGCCAATCACATTTCTCCACTTGCCCATTCACCCACAGATTGAAATGGCCAATAAACTCCCTCTGGCCATCGGCCATTTTGTACATTCCTACATTTGGGAGGCGTGCGAGCCCCAGTAATGGCGTTTCCATTGGCAGCAGCACCTCGGGCCCTGGTAGCGATCCACATGTTGTCTATATAAGTCCTAATGGGGGAGCTGCCTGGCTATTTGGCAGCAGGAATAACCAATAACATTTTGTAAAACCTCATTTCTTTCTCTAATCAGAGACAGACTTTGTTTTTGGACCATTGGGTTTTCTTCAGGCTCTCTGAATGAATAGTTGGCTGAATGAGAGGCACCGTTGGATGGCAGCAGTGGAGGGAAAAAGACTCAAAGGCCGATGATTTGATTTGCCTCCAATTTGCCACTTATTTTCTTCCTCCCTGGCTCTTCAACTCTGCTTTCTTAACACACACACACACACACACACACACACACACACACACACACACACACACACACACCTCCACTCTTATGAGAGTGGCCATTATTTAGCTTGTAACCAAGCACCATTTTCTTCTCTCAGTCAGCCTGTAGCCTCGGAGTTTATTGGAAAGCTATCAGTACTCTTTGTGCATGAAGGGGAGAGTCTGTTGAAAGCACAGAGGAGAGAGCAGTTATATTTCATTACTGCGGTACATTTATTTTGATGTATGATACACTTTGTGAGCGAAGGGGATACGAGCATGTGGAAATAAGAAACCAATCAAACCAACTCTGAGAACTATTTTTGATGTGTTTATTGTGTTTGGATGTTTGATTAGAGTGTGTAAGCGACTGTTGAAGGTGCATCCTCGTGATTTTAAACCATATATCAAATTTTCAGTCCATAAAAGCCGGATTTATTTCAATTTTTAATAAAGATGAAGATACTCTGCTAGAACGAGTATCTAGTACGAGGAACTGTGGGTACTTTTACGTGAGTATCATCTGAGAAAAATGTGTTAATAACCGTGCTGGTGCTGAAGGAAGATCTTCACTGGTTTCCTGACTAATCCATTCAAGTTTATACAAAACTTGGTCTATAATTAGGAATGTCAATGGTTAATTGGACCAGTTACACATTTTGGTCTATAGGTCAATTTGCATAAAGCCAAACTGTCTGCTAACGGCTTCGCTAGAGCAGTCCGAGCCTCAGTGAGGGAGCATTTCCCACGTGTGATGCAACTCTTCAGCTTTATTCTATATTCTGTGCCACATTAAGCACAAACACCCTGCTGCCATGTGCGAGGATGGCTCACAGCCAAAGATCACGTCACCGTTAGCCGTGGGGAGAAAGAACGCGTGATGCACTGATCCGAGGACATATGTTGTCAGTGTGGTAGAGGGCCAGGGACTCAAACAGCCAGTTTGCTACCCTGAGCCCCGAATATGTTATGCCATGGAGAGCTACTGTGACTAAAAACACAAGGAAAAGCACTTTGAGAAGAAGCTAGCCAGGGCTGCTGGACAGCTCTCGCAGACAGGAGCTAACTTCACAGCTACCTGTCACTCTGTCGCAGCCTGGTGTGCTTCTTTCTCCAGCGCTGGCACAGTCACAAAACCAGGTGTTAAAAATAGCTCCAGATATGCGAGACTAGTGTGCTCCTCACTCAGTGCCTCTCCGTCTGGCCTCGCAGAGAAAGCTGACGTGATGCACTGGAGCTCATTGAGTTAATTGTCTCGCTCTCTCTTACAGACAGTCAACATCGGTTTCTTTTTTCCCCCCTGGCCATAATTTTTGTCTAATCCTAATGAAGTAGTTATTTCAAACCAAACCACAATGTTTCCCTAACTAAGTAGCTTTTGTGCCTGATCCCAAACAAACCTCAACCAAAGATGTGTTCGATCAGACTGCTTTTTGTGTGTGAATGTCGAGATCGTGGCAGCAGCACCATCATACGTCAGCCTTTCTGTAAAACATTTCACCACTGTTTCTTCAGAATAACTGTTGGCAATATATTTTCTGCAAACCATGGATATGTTGAAACTTTACATTTCTTTAGGTCACATTTTCAATTTAATCACTTGGAGTAAGAAAAGTTTTTTGGTCGACACAAACACAGCTGGAAGTTGTCCTCACGTCGCCTTGAATATATCCAGTGGTGTCACGCTTAAAAATGTCGTAACGGCGTCTCAAACTGTCATCACTGGCTTGGCAGTCCTCTCACCTGCAACTTCACCACCATCCCTCCACCTCCCGTCAAAACATACGATGTGACATGATGATGATGACACATTTGTGGAAATATCAATATGGTACGTCAGCTATGACATGCACATTGTAAACACATCGCTGGTTTGCAGAAACACTGACTGCAAACATTTTATCCTGCCGGCTGCGCTGCTGTTTTTAGCAGTTAGTAGGAAACACGTGATGTGCGAGGTAGCCATCATACTTTTATGATTCTCTGCAAACTGGGAGATGTATGGAGAAGAATTACCAGCAATAATGAAACACATCTACTTCAAAATAAAGATACACACACACACACACACACACACACACACACACTTAGTGTGCCATTGTAATTATGTGAGCAGGTGACTCTGATGTTGGTGTCACTGAGTGTGTCTCGCCTGCCAAGCTGCTGACGCTGTTCTCCCCACAACACCTGCAGACGCTTGGCAGCCTCGGCAGTATTCAGTAATTTAATATTTATTTGTTTCTTCCAGCTTTGTTCTTTTTCCAGCTTTAAGGATATTTTTCAATTTGCTTTATTTCATTTTTCTGAAAGTGTTTTTCTTGTACAAATGGTTACACAAAAGCACTTTGAACGTACTTAAATAAATGACAGTTTCATTACAGGGTTACCTTATTTTTATGACTACAAACTGCTGTAATTGCAGTTCATTTGACAGCATTGTCTCCAGTAGGAGTGCTGCAAATATGTAGTGATTAAGCTTTAGTAAACAGACAAAAACCAAACCAGATCTTGAATATTCAGCTGTTCTTTCCAAGGTCGAGGATTCAATGGGGCCATATTTCTTTTAGCATTTGAAGAATTCACTGTTCTCCTGAACTCTCTCAGAGCTTAAATGTTGCATGACTTCTTCTGTTTTCTCTCGCTGCCGCCGGCTTGCAAAATTTTACTGACATGATCTGTTTCATTTTGAAGTTTTTTAGTTTCATATCAGTTTCAGGGTCAGTTATCTGAGACTGTCACACCACGCAAGAAAAAGAAAAATCAAAAACCAAATCTCGGGGAGAGGAAATGGAAAACCTGTCCGTCAGTCTTTTTGTATCTCGTGTGTGAATTTTTCATAATCAAACTTCTTGGTTGTAAACAAATGTCAGAGCGGTGCCGTCAGCTGAACTGAGTCCTGTTCAGACGTGTGATCGGACAGGACGGCGTTTTGCTCCTGTCTGCCACGACTCATGGCAACACATTTGGAGGCTCTGTGCTGAGGCAGGTGTCTGAGACAGAAGAGAGAGTGTGATGCAGGATCAGACGTGTTATTAATCCCCCTCTCCGCAGGCTGCTGCTCCATGAGGATTTTGCCAAAGAGCTGCTCAAACAGGCTGAGTTACTTCTGGCTCATACAGCTGTTTGTCACTGTATTCATGTTTGTTTTTGAATTAGTCTGAATGAAACACAAAAGCTCGAGCGATCAAACTCTTTGATCAATCTGAGATATTTCTAAAGGAGGGGGTTGATTATTAAACAACATATTGAGAATGCATATAGATGATTTATCCTTACCTCCATTCAGCTGAAGATCACCACAGTCGTAGATATTCAAGCTCTGAGACATAACGTCATGATTTCAGCTGCCACCTGACCTTCCCTCTAGCACCAGCATCACACTTTGTTTCCACATAGCTCTGTGTGTTTCTGAAAACACTGGATATAGTACATTTGTATGTTTTATCCCTATAATCTCAATATATCTACTATATATATATATATATATATATATATATATATATATATATATATATATATATATATATATATATATATATATATTAAAAACATAACGTTATTTTTTTAAAATTTCAATTCTATGTTGTGACGCTGTGGTTAATGTCTTGTTAGGTTTAGGCACAGAAACAGATTGTCTGGGGTTAGAAAAAAGATTACACTTTGCCTTAAAACACCTGGTTTTAGTGACACCAAAGATAGCTGCTAAATGTCCCCACGGTCTTGTCAAAAATCGCCAGTATTTTCACTCTTACAAATGTTGAAATGCTGTCTCGAACCAGTGGTCTCTTGCTTGGTGTCCTTCTCAAAATGTACATGGCACATAATGTGTTCAAACTTGCCAACCCTGAGACCCCAAAAATAGGGAGGATTTCATCCCCCAGAAGTTTTTTAGTTTGTTTTTTCTGTGTTCGGGAGACTTTTAAAGAAGAAAAACAAAACTAAATAGTGAGTACACTGCAAGAGCTTTTTATGTTAGCTGCACAGTCGTGATTGAATGACGACCCCCTTGATTGAAGCACAAAATGCATGCCCTCCTACCTTTAAAAACTTTTTATAAGAGTCAAATTATTCGCATGTGAATGTCTGAAAATGTGTACCTCTGTATTTATTTCTTTTTAGTCTCTGATGAGGATGAGGCACAACAGTATAGTAGACTGCAAGCTGTACAGTGTCAAAAAAACGGTTGTGACTAAAAGGGGAAAAAGGTGTGAAACGGAGGAGATTGTGACCAAGGGAGGAAACCAGTAGCTTAAATGTTAACTTGAATTGTCAAGATATTTGATCGTTTTTGTTAATCTAACGACCCGCTGACCTCTACCTCATCTTCATTTTTGTCTAAAGATTGAAAAAGGTCTCGTGTGGGCTGGTGGGCTGCTTTCTGGTTGAAAAATCAGCTGAGCCAATCAGAGCTTTGAAGGGGAGTTAAAGAAATAGAGCCTCATCAGAGCCGCCAGAAAAAAAAAAAGAAAGTGAAAAACTGCCACAAAACTTTTTACATTTTCAGCATTAAATCTGATAAGGTTCCAGCAAAGTTACTGCTGCTTCCCTCTAAGACTTTCATCCTGCATGGCATGATTAACATTGCAGCCTCTAGGGGACCCTGGTGAGCTTTAACTTTAAAGTTTTCTCAGGAGAAAGCACTTTTCTTGCCTCTTTTTAGCTCTGTTTACTCTTACATCAATGTTTTTTTTACTATCAGCTTAGACATCACAAAGTTATGCCTCTTCATCTCTCTGCATCTCCCATCAAACAAAAACTAAAATCTGACCGTACACAATCAGATTTCCCTGTTTTTTTTGCTGACTTGTGTTTTGGAGTTTCCTCTGTGGCTTTCAGCACTTTCTCACCGGGGCCCTGTCTTGTGCCATTTGTTTCAGTTAGCGGGAAATGTGTGTGGTTGTCAGAAACGATTGGCTTTGGTAGTCTGAGGCGTGCACTCCAAAGCACGGCCGATAGTAAATTGTATTTTTCCACAGAGTTATTAGGCCATTATTATGGCGCTTGAAGTGAACAATGCCTCCTCGTCTTCACAGGCAGACAATTATAATCATCATTAATCGGCACTATCAGCACATCAACGAGGGCAGAGGGGGAATAATGGAGTTACAGAACACTTATGAGGCAATCAATCAATGCAATTGCTAACAAAACTGTCTTTCATCGCGCCCAAACCGAGTGGCTGGTCAGTGCTGGAGTGGAGTGTGTGAAAGGAATGTTTATGACATGTTATTTGTGCTAATGATCAGTCGTGCCCCATCTCTTATCTTAAGTTCATTCTCCACACAGTCCCTGCAGCAGCATCACAAATCTCCAAGCAATCATGGGTGGCTCCAACATGGAGGCTCAATGGGTTCAATAATGGCTGAATATATTACAGCCAGACAAGGAAAAGAGAAAAGAGAGTACTGTAAATTCTTGCTGTTAATGCGACTCGCAAGCAGCAGCCCAGCAGCAAACTGCTGACAGATAAAAGTGGCCAACTAGCTGGTGAACATAGTGGAGCATTTAGCAGCTAAAGAGCCAAATAGGGATGAATATTGCACTTACTTTAACCACTGATCAGTTTTATTCAGATCAATACGGGTGGTGTAAACCGTTGAAGGAGCAATTTGTAAGATACGACCAGAATTTTAGTTTAAAACATTTAAAGAATTGAACATTATCAAAAGAGTGTGAAGAAACAACAGTGTTGGCCTTTTGTCAAAGACGTACTGAAGTTAGCATGCTAACCAGCTAGCCGATCCTTTCTCATAATACCACTTTGTGCCAACAGCCTCTGTAGTTAGTGTAATAAATTAACAAAAAAATAAACTCACATAATGTCAAGAAATGTTAGTCTTACTTTTATTTTCCTTACCAAACAGAAAAATACATCCATACACCCTCTGAATTCAAGTTAAATTCAGTCTTGTTTTTTTTTCCATTATTTCCTCTGGTTTGGTCGAAATAAATCCTTAATTCACCGAGTAAAATGGGAAGATATTCCAGGTGTGCATGCCTCTCCTGTCCCCGCCTGCCGTGTCTTGTCATCTCTGAATCAAAGTCTTGCTTAGAGTTGCTGTAAATCACCTCTGTAGTGTATCCCCTGTTGTCAAACCTTCATCGGTCTTGGAAGCTGTGTTCAGTCCCAGTTCGGTTACCAGCAGTGTTCACTCTCATGTCAGGCTGAGCTGGGCCCAGTCGCCCATGTTGACACCCCGTTGTGATCTGAGGTCCCAGTCCAGACAAACTCTAAGGCCACTGGCTCCACGGCTAGCTAAGCCATGAGCTAATTACTTAACGGTAGCTAACTACAGCCATGGATGGCTGGCAAAGAGAAGCAGTTGTCGTTTACTCTGGTGAGATGTTTTTGGAACTACCTTCAAATTCTTGCTGTATTTTACAAATTACATCTTCAATTATACATTCAACAGAAAATATTAGCACATAATAACCATGTAAACGCTTAATCTGATCATTTCTCCTGGGCTGGATAATCATTTTTTCTTTTGCTTCCAGGAGAGACAAAAAACATGACGGTAGCAAAACTTTTTCTGAGTTTTTTGTTGGAGATTTTAAAAGTTTTAACGATTGTTGAACGTCTCAGTGGTCAAGTTTGATTGAGTCTTTGTCTCAGTAATCACCACAGAGGTCCAGATTTTGCCCTCAGCCATAATCATTTCTTCCTTTTCTCTCTCCGTCTCCTCTCAGATGACCCAAGAACAGTGCACTCATAGGAACAATGTCCAGAGTTCAGAGAAACCACAAGTGTACAAAGTGGGAATATACGGCTGGAGGAAACGCTGCCTTTACTTCTTCGTCCTGCTGCTGATGATCCTGATCCTGATCAACTTGGCACTAACTATCTGGATCCTCAAGGTCATGAACTTCACCATGGTAAGTCAACTTTTGCCCTTTTATTTGCCTCAGGGCTGTCTTGCATATGAGTTTGTGTGTGTATGTGTGTTGGCGCTGATGAATTGGAGTTGTCATTGAAGACAAAAGGATTGAAGCTGCATGAAGTGGAAGTCGTTTAAGTCCCATTTTCAAGGGAGGGATTAGTTCAACCAGCATGAAGTGCAGAGACATGAATCCTTCT
This sequence comes from Pagrus major, assembly GCF_040436345.1. Taxonomy (NCBI): domain Eukaryota; kingdom Metazoa; phylum Chordata; class Actinopteri; order Spariformes; family Sparidae; genus Pagrus; species Pagrus major. The sequence continues at coordinate 28,660,608 of NC_133227.1, forward strand.
GTGATGAATATTTGAGTTGCACCACTCATTTCTCAACAGTAATTCATTAAATGTTAAACGGTGACCCTCTATCTTTAATGCTCCCGCCACCGGGTTACATTTCCAGCTCACGGTGAAATACCTCTCGTGTGTTTTCTTCAAGATCCATTGATGACATCTATAATAAAGTTCGGTCTTCTTGTCGCCTTATGCTTTTTGATTTCATGTGTGAACGTTCGCTTCCATTTTCTTCATGGCGATCTGTGTTTTACACACTTTGTTGGTAATGAGGTCAAGTGTTCGGTTTGGTTCTGTAGTTATATTGTGGTTGACTGGATTGTCAATTTGGGATGTGAATCATGAGAAAAAAGTCATTGTTACTGTCTAATAATCTACAAATTTCATGGTCCTTTTAGGCAGCATATTGTAGGTCATTAAGTGTGTGGTTTCCTGTGGATTTGAGGTGTGTGCAGCTGTTACTGGCACAGATCCTGACATCTAACGTCACTCCTCTGGACTCCAAAGAGTCACTTTTAAAAATACAGTATGTACTTAATGAAAGGAAAAAAAGTCTCTCTGGTTCTCAAGTATATGATGTGACCCGTGGATGTGAGGGATATCAACACTGCAGGGACACGTGGACCTCGGTACATTACAGTGAAGTGGCCTAGCTGGCTCGATGCTCTGCTTGTCCCTTTATCGATCAACCTTTACTTCATTTATAATCATCAGTGTTTCCAGCTATATTCCTTTTTTCCTTTGCTCCTCCTTTGCTGTTCATCCCTGTCTAGTAAATGAAAAAAAAAAACCTAAACAAACATGTCTCTTCTTTCCATCTGGGGTGTATTTAGTCTAAGTGAACCAGAACTGAAGGATAAAGCTTCACTCTGAAGCCGTCACGCTCCTCCTCTCTGAGCTACACCAGCTGCTGCTACTGTACATCAAAACAAAACAAATGCTCAGAGCTGAGAAGCAAAGGTATGAAGTATCTGAACTAAGGATCACAGAATACATGGATATATATATATATATATATTGTTTTGAATTTGTTGATGCTTAGTTGTGCCTTCTATTTGTGCCTTCAGCGTCTTCTTTTCATTTGATGTTGAAGGCCTTTTAGTTTCCTACTGCTTGCACTCTTCCTGACCGACTCATCCTCCCATCCGTATACACCAATCAGCCACAACATTAAAACCACAGAAAGGTGATGCGAATAACGTTTATCATCTTGTAACTTGACGTGCACCACCCATTCAAATGCTGTTGTAGACCAAGTACACCCGCTCATGGCAATGGCGCTCGCCAATGGCTGCAAACGCTGCTTAGGAATGGACTGAGGAACACAACAACGAGTTCAAGGTGTCAGTTCCCCACATCCCAATCTGATGAGCATCTGTTGGAAGTGTCAGAACAATTCTGATCCATTGAGGCCCCATACCCCGCCATACAGGACCAAGAGATCCACTACAAATGTCCCACAGAGGTCTTATGACTGCACAAGGGGAACTTTAATGTTGTGGCTGATCAGTGTCAGTAAAGGCTAGAATGGCTCTCAGTAGAGTGCATACCTCCATGAAGGTCCGACAGCTCTCTTTTGTACTCCCTCATAGATACCAGCCACGTTAAATACGCCTAAATATGCATTATTCCCTGAGAAATTAATGAAAATGTCCCAAATAAAAATTCCTGGATGCGTCACTTTATTCAGATCCACACCCAAAGTTAATGGTGTCTATTCTGGTCCAAGACCCACCCTCCATCCAAGTTTCCTGGAAATCTGTTTTTTTTTTTTGTTTTTTTTTTATGTAATCCTGCTGACAAACTCTGCAGTCTGTAGCGAGAAAATATGAGTCTGTCTTCCATCTGTGCTGTCTCTGTGGCTCTGTCATGTGACGTATCTTTCACTGAGCAGAGGATTGTGGGTCAAAAAGAGCCAGGAAAGCATGCTGGCTTGCATACAGCAAAAATGTGACCGGGTGCAGGACGACATACTGCTGTTTTTTTGGCATACTGGATTTAACAGACTACGTGTTGGGACACGCTAAATCTTTTCTGGCATACTAAATAGTCGGTACTGGAGCGCTGCCCGCTGTTTTAGACAAATATCACTTTCTGGCCTCAGGTGTTCGAGGTTTTATGAAGTGAAGATACACTCAGTTTAATCAGCAATAAAAAAAAGCAAAACAGGCATTTACGTACTTCTATAAAAATAGCACGGATTATTAGGTTAAAGTATGCGAATGATAATAAAGATCTTGTGTTCATGATTAAATGATTACACTCTCCATCCACGTCTTTCCAGAACCCTGTGAGAGGAGCTCTGACTGTCTGCACAGCCCAGTTTTACTTTCACCGTCCTGTCTGTCTTCACCTATCTGCTGTCTCTCTCTGTCTCTGCGTAGTAATCCAGTGTGCCTGTGATGAGTCAGATACAGAGTACAACACGCACATTTATACAGCACACGATACGAACACACACGCACACACACACGCGGCAGCTGCTGTGAATAATACATGAGGTCTGCTTCACAGCGGGACTTTAATATGAGATCTACATAAATCAGAGAGCAGTTTCTTAGATGCTGAGCTGTATGTTCTGACAGAATGCTGCACAGCGAGTTGCTCGAATGTTTTTAACGTGTCCTGCAGATTATAGAATAAATAAAAGATCTGACGTGTGGTGGGTAAGTTTGAAGAGGAAGAAATTAAAAGTAAAGAAAAGAAAAAGTAAGAAGTGACACATGCAGAACGCTGGCTCTGTGGATCCAAACCTGTGCACCACGTGTTTAAAGGTGGTCATGCAGCAGACACATTTTACAGGCTCACTAGATGCGTGAGCAGCGCCTGAGCATGTCTTGCTTTTTATTTTGGCATCCATGTTAACAGGTTAGGCTGCTGCGTCGCTTCATCTAGAGATTCGGAGTCCCAGCTCAAGTGAAGAAGTTTTCCCTTGTAGGAGGTGGAGGAAGCAGGTTGGAGGGTGGGGGAGTCTGGAGGTATGAAGAGATAAAATATTTACATCAAGTGCAATTACAGAAACGAAGTGTGAGCAATGAATATGGACATTAGAGACAGTGGTGTTTGTGGGTGTCGGTGGATGTGATTCTTCTACCTGCGTAATAAAAAGTGTTTTTTATGTGGGTGTAAAAAGTGTACAAAGCTGCAGAGCGTGTGCATCCGCTCAAGATTTCAAGAGTTTGTCAAATATTAATGTTGTAGTTTCACGTTGGCACTCATCCATCCGGCTTAACCGTCCTTCAGCAGAACAGTAAGTCTCTCTGACCTCTGCAGCCGAGCAGAAACAGTGTTCAGGCTTTTTACATACTGTGGAGTATCAGCGCCGTGTTTTTATCTTCCTTTTTTTAAGATGGTCTTCCAGTGTTTTTTTATCACATCTCATTCAGCCTTCTGCTCACATTTAGCTTGGACAGTGGTTGTTGACTGCGACTTGTTTGGTTTTAGGGCAGCCACCATAAAATTCAGCAGTCTGTTGCCTCACTATGGTCGGACACAGTGTCGGGGAGTAGCTGTGTTGCATATTTAGCATTACCTTACTGTTGCCATTGTGGGCTAAAGTTATACGTTAGCATACCTGAGTCGTCTCTGAAGGATCCCTGCAGTGTGTGAAATGATCAGATGCTCTTCATGCAGCAGCAGGTTATCAGACCAGAGACAGACGTGCGCTCACATTTTACCGCGTGGCATTTCCTTCCATCCGAGGCCGAGGCCGTGCTCTCCACTTGTATTTTAAGCTATTATGAAAATGTGTGTCAAGTCCGACTTGAGAGCTCCCTGCTCCGCAAATGGCTCTTCGGAAAAACCTGCATTAGCATGGGTCAACAGCTTATCAGTTGATATACGGTGCGTGACTCACTGTGAGTGCCGTGCTGCACACATACACACACACACACACACACACACACACACACACACACACACACACAGGAGCGCACAAACAAGCACCCGTGCAAATACACTGTGTGCTTGTTAATGCTAATTCTTTCTGTTTGATGGGAGTGTGTGTGCACAGACTCATGCACTGTAAGGAGGATACATTTACACACACATGCACAAATATAAATATGCACCTGACTCACGTGCGTGTGGCTCGTGGTGAAAGGATTGATTCAGACCAGGCGAGTGTGCGCGATATGTTTGTGCAATTGCCTCATTCCTCCGAAAAAAACACTTTTTTTCGCGCACATGACTGAATGTCCATATGTGAATCCTCTGACTCGCACACAGATGAACACACGTGTGACTGAATGACTGTGGACATATCATTTGACAGTTTGCAGAAGGTTTCTTTGGATATTTGCACGAATGAGGACAGAATCCTGAATGTAACAGATGGTTTGAACATGTAAAAGGAGATGTATAATTAAATCTGATCTGAATTATAGACCGTATGTGCCTCAGTGAGGACGGAGCCTGAATGTAACAGATGGTTTTAACATGCAAGAGGAATTGTATAATTGCATCTAAGCTTGAAATATGGATTCTTTTGCTCGTTAAGCTGATAATTCTCACTTTTAGTTGTCTTAAGTCAAATTCAGAGCAAATGAATCTGTTCGATTAGTTTTGGGGATGAGGGTTATCATGTTAAGTGTGTCCATTCTGTTTCTTTTAAGCGATCAAATCTGATTGTTGTGTCCAGACATCAGTAATCTATCTGGATGGATTGTTGCCGTAGCGACCTAGGTGTCAGTACAGAGGACACCTAGGTCACAGGACTGAGACTATTAATTGGACAGTAGACTGGGTCATCCACTGATTGGAGGGACGGCGGGTCAAACGCCGGATCGGTGAAGTATCCTTGGGCAAGATACTAAACCCCAAATTGCTCCTGATGAGCAGGTCAACACCTGGCATGGCAGCATCTGCTAAATGTGTGTGTGTGTGTGTGGGTGGGTGAATGTGAGTAGTGTTGTGAAGTCCATTCAACATTTACTATTTGTGGTCTGCCCAGAACTCCAGAAGTGTTTGTGTCCTTTTTGTTTTCTCGCCAAAAACAGTTGGCAGGCAACTTTTTGAGATCTTTAGATTAGGTGTTTTTTTTTTTATGTTTAAGTTGTTGTGGCCTTGTTGATCAAAGGTAAATACATACTGCAGATACATACTGCAGATACATACTGCAGATATGTGGGTGTGTTTATTAAGTTTTTCTATTTTGCTTATTTTGCTAATAAGACTGTAACTGCATGACGTTAATGCAGGTTAAGACCTTAATTTGAAATTCTGTTGCTTAATTAAAAAACACTTCAACTTCTTCGAAATGATAAATAACAGTGTAATGACGTTATTTGACTTTCCTCGACACCCACATAGAGCGGCTCTCGCATATGGCAGAGTGGTACTAAACATTTATCTCTTAAATTAAGTGAAGACCTGAAGGCTGAAGCAAATAGCAGTGAGATGAAGAGCCGGTTGCCACAGCCGGGGTCAGAAACTGAGAGAACTCGGGGCAGAAAAAAGTCATTAAAAGTTAATTGAATTCCCCATTAATTTAAAAATGAAGGGTTAAAATGCTCCTTATTAGGACTACGCTTAATTAGGAGCAGCCACCCTGTTCTCATTTTATTATTAAGCCGTCACAACACGAGTGTCAGTACAGCTGGTGTCCCTGCTGATCTTTGGTCGGTTGTTCCCACAGTGGTGTGATTGCTGTTTTTGTTGTTCTTGCTAGAAAATGCAACATCCAAGCAAACCAATGCATGGAAATAAGTTATATGATGAAAGAGGTCTTCCAGCACTGCCTTCTTCTGAAAGGTCTGCAGGTTTTCAGCAGCGTCTGTGGGATATAATGATGCGTTTGTTTATAAAAATCAGTAGCTTCAATCATAAAGACCATCTGACTTTCATCTGTGTGCTTGGCAGTAGTGTGTAGATGTAGATGTGTGTGTGTGTGTGTGTGAGTGTGTTCACCCTCGCCTCCGTCTCCAGAGATCTACAGCTCATCCGACGGATCTTCCAGCTCCCCCATCATGTTAAATAGGCTCGTTGTGGCAGCAGAGACAGCCGAGGGCTCTCAGATTGAGACAGATTAAAGTGGCTGCACCTCATGTACATGGAGGTCCAGAGTCTGTGTGGTAATGAGTACAAAGAGGAGGGAGGTTGGCGGAGGGAGGCGAGTGATGTATCGGCTGCTCTCTCTTCCGGGTCCTTCCACTCCGGTGAAGCAGGCCAGAAAAAGCAGCCTGGAGGGAGGAGGGAGCCGATGTAATGGTGAGGAGTTCACTGCTGTTAACATTTGAGTCAAACCAGGATTATAAAATACAGAAGGGTCATGGTTAGTTCCACTTTATCATGATCTGCTTCCTCGTGAAAACAAAACTCAACCTTGACTTCTGTTTTGGACACAAGCAGCAGTGTCTTGAAATGAAAGTCCTGTTCTTGTTTGACTCATCCATCCCCAACCTTCCTCCCTTTACACACCTTTCACTCTGTATATACTTCTCATAATCACTACAGTCGCTAGAGGTCGCAGCCTAACAACAAACAGAAAGACAGGTTGTAATAAGCTGCTTTCATTTTGTCATTTTTTCTGATGAGGACATCAGTCTGATCCACAGCCCTTTGAGGAGCAGCAGCACCAGTTTTCAAATGGATAACTAACATTTATATTCATTATTGATTCATTTTCTAATTATATTCACGAGTAATTTTGTGACATCTTCAAATTGCTTCTTTTGTCAAACCAACGATCCAAAACCCAAACAGCTCTTCAACTGTTGTCTTAAAAGACAAAGAAACGCTGTAAATCCTCACATTTCAGAGGCTGGAACCAGCAAACGTTTGACAGTTTTAATTATAAAAATGACTTAAACCATTATACAATTATCAAAACAGTTGTCAACAACATTCTGATGTATGGGAACCGAAAATTACTGGCGTCAAAAGTGAGAGTTGGCATAAGACAAGTGATGGTTGAACAAACACATTGACGGATGTACGTGTTTATTTAAAGTCATAAACTCTCAAAACTGTCAAACTTGACAATAAAAGCACCAACGTACAGAACAAATACGAGACGAAGCAGCACCGCAGATCTGTAATCAAACACGGCAGCTGCGACCAGCCGAACGTTTCGCCTGAAGCTGAACTGATCCGAACACACAAATATGGAAAGAAAGCACTTTCCTTTGGCATGTATTATATATTTAGATGCTTTTAGCCTTGATAATCAAATACCAAGAGTGCTTATAAATGTTTTAGATTATGGATCAAATTAGAATTGGAAATCAGGCTCATTTCGGCACGATAATAAAGAAATAAGCAAACGCTGACCTACCGGAGGGCAGTTTTATATAGTTTAATTTAAAATATGTTTTAAACTTTCCGAGTACTTTCCTACATTCATAATGTATCAACAGTACATATTTAAAGCTCTTTGTAGCAGTTCACTTACAAAGTGCCATTACAGCGACAGATAGGAGTTAACTTTGTTACTGCAGACCACTTTTAAACTATTACAGGACACACAACCAGGGACGGTTCTGCTGACTCTGAGAGATTAATGAAGGCGAGGGAGGGATAAAAAAAAAAAAAAAACATAAAATACTCTCCATCTTTCTGTACCTGCTATCCCCACTGGAGCCTGTACTTAAAGTGAAGTGAGGTGAACTGTTGTGACTGGGTGATACGGCTCAGTGCTCCTGGGAGACGGAGCTGAAGCCTGCAGGAGGAGGTTTGCAGCAGCTCCACACTGGGCCGTTGAACCGAGAGCCTCCTCCCTCCCCCGAGTCCCAGGAGGAGCCAAAGCGGGGCCGGCGGTGCCAACAGCTCTGCCTCTGCGGGCCCAGCGGGGGGGGGAGCTTGACCTTCCCATCCGCAGCCAAACTATCAGCACTCACCAACTCCCCAAAAGCTCGCTGTCGGATGTTGTTTATTCATGTTCGCCGGTTTGCTGAATACAGATTTCAGCAGGAAATTTGGCAAGGTCAACGTAATGTGTGTGAATCTGAAGAGGGAGCCGCTGTCATTTTTAGACTCGATGCGGAAAACTGAATATTTGAGGTTGTGTTTCGACCTGGGAATTCTCAATATGCTCGGCATTCAAGTTGGTTCAAGGGTTGGCTCAACCAAAGAGAAACATTTTTACTGTGCATATAAAAACAAGCCAGTTAGTTCGAGTTATGAAAAGTTTGTTATATTTTGGCCTTCTGTCACTACGAATGTGGCTGAAAATTGCCCTGACATCTCATCGATAATGTCCGGTTTTCTTGCCAAAAATATGACTGGAAGTTTTCCCAACGTCTCATCAAAAGTTTCCAGTTTTGTTGGCACAAACACTGTGGAATAACGTGCTGACGTCCCATCAAAAATATCCGGTTTTCTTGCCACAAACATGACTGGAAATGTCCCCAACATCTCATCAAAAATGTCCATATGTCCTCTGTGGTCGTAACAAAAAATAATCAGTAGTTTCCTGCCTACAAATGTTGAAATGCTGCTTAAAACAATGGTCTCTGTCCCGGCAGCCTTCTGCCCAATGTTGGAGGGTAGAGTGTGTTTAAAACAGGACTTGAACCACCCACCTCTCCTTCACGTGACGACCCGTACTCTGATAAAACGGCAGAGGCTTTGAAATGGTTCTGAATATAAGCGGTGAGGACAGGAGCTGACCTCAGAGCAGCTCAGATGTTTACCTCCTCCTGTAATCTGAGAGAGGACAGCCACCTTTATTTATGGCTCAGAGACAAACACACACACAACTCTGTCTGTCTGTGTTTCTCTCACAGACCACACACTCACACACACACACTCACACACACACACACACACACAGCTGTGTGCAGTGGCAGCTCAGCGTCTTCAGTCAGCTTTAAAATGATGATGTCATTTTCGATTAACCTCTGAGTGTGACTGTTTAAGACGTCCTTGAAGCAAATTATTAGCATTGTTTGTTTTTCCTTCTCTCCACAGTTACTCCTGAAAGTCCTTTCTCCAAATGAACGCTCAGAAGTTTTTCTCTATAGCGAGCAGAAAACTGATAATCAGGACACTTCTGAGTCGTCATCATTTAGAGTGATCGCTGACAAGTGTAGTGTCGTACGGCTGTGATTTTAGCATACAACAAATGCAACACATTGTGGGTTTGTTAGCTAAAAGCAGTGATGGAATGTAGTACATTTACTCATGTACTGCACTAGAGTACACTTATGAGGTACTCCACTGCATTTTTGCAAAAATTTGCATTTTTTATGATTGATTATTTGATACCTTTAGTTACAAATAACTTTGCAGATTACATGCTGCATCACAGCTAAAGTTGGGAGTCCCAGCCTCCTGGAAGATGCTTGAGACTGAAGGAAAACAACAGTTATGCTACATGGACAGTCCCATTCACATGTGAGACCTACAGACTGGCTTTGAATCTTTAAATACAGGAGGAAAATCAGATTTAAGCTCAATATGAAATGAAATCTTAATAAAAAATAGATATGTAATGTAACTGCTACCATCTGTCATCTGAAGTCATTTCTTAGGATGATATAATATATAATATAATAATAATAAACAATACCAGAGGTACAAGGTGCCTCACAGGCAGACATTAATGACACGGGGTAAACAGGCATATAGAAGACGTGTGTATTAAGATGTTAAAATAAACTCAATAAAAACAAAATAAAATTAAAACACACCAGTTCAGAGAAGACCCTGAGATAAAAGAAAGATTTCAGTGATGACACAGACTTGGCTCATAGATAATATGATGTATATATTGCAGGTATTGGCTGCTTTTTTCCCGAATGTTTGGCTTTAAACTCTTCAACTCTGTCAGTCCGACCGGTTTTCTCATGAAAATCTGTCGCAATTATTTCTATTTTTGTGCACAGGGATGAAAAAGAACAAGCAACAATATGAGGCCATTTTCCCTTCGCGGGCGGCAGTTGAGTCAGAACGCGTTTAAAGACTCTCTCAGTAGATAAACATCTTAGCAGCTTGTCGGTGACGAGAGAAAAAAGCAGTAATTTTCCCTCTGATTGCGGCCTGCCTTCCTCCGAGCAACATTGATAAGCTTTTGCACGGTTTCACTCATGGAGCAGAAGGGCGGGGGAAAGAAGTCAAACAAAGACAAGATGAAGAGGAGGGAGGAGGAGGAGGAGAAGAGGCAGCTGATGATGGTGATGATGATTGCTTTTGACTACAGTATAACCCCAGTTTAGCATTTCATCACCGGTTCTCAGGCTATGATATTAATATATTGTGATATTTATGATGCTGACGCTCAGTATGTCAAACCAAATTTCCAGTCGTGTTTGTACGAACAAAACAGGCATCTTAGGCCAAACCATAATCTTTTTCTAACCATACCCAAGTGGTTTTTGAGTGTAAGCACATCATTGTGACAAGAGAGAAATAGAAAATTGAACCTAAAGAAACGTAGAGTTTTAACTTATCTGTGGTTTTGCAGTACTTTAAACGTACTTTGCCAACATGTATTCTGGCTTATAAAGACACAGGTGATTAAAAAAAAGTGTGATTTTTGTCTGTGAGAACAAATTAAAGTAGCATTATGTAGTTCCGGGGAAGAAATTTTAATCAGAAGAGAATTTTTTATTTTTTTTTTATGCCTAAACAAACTCAATAAACTCATTTTCACTACTGAATTATCTGAATAAACCAACTGACCTTAAAGGACAAAACAATTTTCTTTCTAGCTTCACACACTGTTCTGGGGACTTTATTTTCCTCTGAGAACAGCTTGTTTACTCAGTTATGAGAGAGTTTGCATTATTACCTCATTCATATTGTAGATATTAGAATTCTGAGTGTGAATCTCTTCTCCCAGACTTCACAGTGCCCCTTTTTTAAAGTGAGCCAGATTTAAAAATAGACGACCAGCCAGGGTCAAGCCTCTAAAAGTGTGTTCCTCATTCAAGTCCAGCTCCTTCCCCCATGAATTAGTCCCGAGTTGCATCCAAACAGCCCATTCTCGCCCACGAGCCGACAGAATACAGGATCGGCTGCTGGCGGCATTAAATCTCATTGCTGTTGATGAGATCGGAGTTACTGGCTCTCATTGGGGACAATTAAACCTCAGTACCTTCAGCAGCCTTTACTGAAAGGTCAACAGAGAGAGAGAGAGATGGAAGAAAGAGCGAAGAGGAAAGACAGACAGAGGGAAAACAAAGTCGACCGGCAGGCTGTTTTCACAGTTCACATGCAATTCATCGTAGCAAAATGAAAGGAATAATGAGAGCGGGACAAAAGGCATGCAGTGCATTTCCAAAGTGTGAAATAGAGTTACAGTCGAAGACACTAATTACATTTGAGGCAGAGTCTGCTAACTTCATGAATTCTGCGCTCAGGGGATGACTAATAAAGCTCAACTTCAAGATTTTATAGTCCCTAATGGGAAAATTAGCTTGCTGCAAGGCGTCAAACAAAATGCATAATTACAAAAAACAAGAGGCGATAAAAAGCACAGAAAACATACGGAAGTGGGAAAGAATGCTCTGACAACTCGCCGGCTGAAAGATATTTGAATGTTTCTGTGAAAATATTTAATTTTAGTCCTGCTGTTTGATAGCCAAGAACGACCATTCATGGGGGGGATTTAATGAAGAACAGATTGAAATAAACTAAATGAAGATTGGTACATTTTCTCCTGCAGTGTGTCATAGTAACGAGGCTGATGGGGAACTGGACTCTCATTTCTTACAAGAAGTTTAAGTTGAAAAATTTCCATACATGAAAATAAACCTCCTACGGGGCACCATTATTACCAAAATTAAATTAGCAAAGCTTTATTCACTAGAAAATATGTTCTAATGATTCATTCCAATGATTTCTCTCTTCGCTCATTAAAAAGTGAAATATGTTGAAAGCAGACACATAACTTCACATCATAACATCACTAGACAGTCACATATTCCAGATTTTTAAAGTATGAAAATATGTCTTCATCAGTTGTAAAACTATAATGGACCAGTCACATAATCAGATCTCTTCAAAAGCAGAGAGTGAAAACTTATACTAGTTCTAATGAAAAGTATTTTTACTTCCACATCCTTGTTTTTATTCTAGTAATCTGTGGTATAGGGTTGTGTGGGGGCTCGGGGAATGGAGGTCCATCTGTCAGTACCCTTTTAAAATCTCCTTTTTTTTCACAGCGTAAGCATTTGTATGTAAAAAAGGACCCTGACTGACCGCTGTGTTCTTTCCACTGAGGCATCTACTGTGACCCTTATTGTTATACAATATCCAAATAGGGCTTCTTGATTTCATAGCAGCCCATTGTTCCATGCTGGCCCAAAAATGTTTTAAAATCTTTACTATATTTGATTTTCGTATTCATAAGGTCTGGACTCAAATAGGATGGTGGGATGGGAGATTATGGGGTTGTTTGAATCTTAAAAAATTAACTTTTAAGCAGGAAGTTTCATGTGTTTTGTTCCCAAGGATGTATTTTGCATTTATTAGAATCTTATTTGCATTAGTTAGTTGACTTTTTGCCAACCGATGGTAATTGTTTCACGGCAGGAGGTTGGTGCTCAGTTGTTTACTTAACCCACCTCTGCTTTTCCACCCACCAACAGACTTATTGTTCCCGCCGATGTCATGACATGTACAAGGCATGAATTGGCATTAGTTATGTAATATTATAATATTATAATGCATTTTTGGATTAGAGTTCTGCTGAAAGAGGCCTCTGACATGTTGGACAAATGAAAGAAACATTGTAAAACCTCAAGTTCTGGTAGTTAATACATGATGTGTTGTGTATTTCGAGTATGTGCTTTCCCTTACTGTGCCTCATGTACTGACTTTGGTACACTTAATTTGTCTAAACGAGACCTTTTCTACACATTTTGTTGAGGTGTGTACATTATCCCAAATGTTTCCAACAATGTACGAACACAGAAAAATCAAGAATTTCACTCAAGTTAATGTTGTGTTTAATTGGTTGCCTAGTATAAGGTTTCAATTGGAAACAACGTAGCAGCCTCACCACCAAATTAAAAAATACAACTCGAAGGTTGTTACAGGAAAGCAGCTTTTTCTACTTGCAGTGGTGAAGTAACTTTCCGATCCAAAGAACTTTTGTGCCTTCCACAGTTTTATTTCATCAGGGCAGCTCATCAAGGTCCTCTATAGATCCAACTCATCAGATGGCAGGGAAAAAAATGAGCTGTTGGGGTGTCATCAATAGAAATCAGTTTGGTCTTGTGTCCTAAAAAGGTGACTTCTATGGACAATCAGGTGCTGAGGACTAAGAAAAATGCTAGGATTTCACTGCATCACTGATTAGCACACCTTCAAACAGACGGGGGAACCTCGTCAGTGAAATCACCTGCTGATGTGATTGGTTGGAGGGCAGACCGTTTGCCCTCTGGTACATGCAAACTCATACCAGCCCCAAACGGAGCGCCTTAAGATTAAATCCAACAGGGAGAGGAACCTCGCCTTCTGGCACACTGCATATCAATGTATGTAGTCTGCAGTCTTTCCTGGAATTGTAATTACCTCGGCCACCATAAAAACATACCCAGTCAGATAAGAGCTAAACCACCGGGGAGCAAGTCAGGGAGTCTCGAACTGTCGTCTAGTCCATCCAACAACAGCATGTCAGAATCAGCAGTGTGCGGAAACCATTAGTCTGAAAACCAGCGATGACATGACATTTTCTCAATTGAACAGCTAGCCCACGATTCGAACACTAATTGGCCCTTTTGGACCTGGTGTTAACAAACCGTCCTGAGTGATCAGGTCACAAGTGGAGAGCGCCAAGTCCTTCAGTTCACATCTGGCATTAACATGCGTCCCCACAAGCTTCTCAGGTGACCACCTGTTGTCTGATCACACTTCACTGCTTTATATGCAAATAATAAGAAAGAAATACCTTAACAGGTAAAGTTTGCCAAATTTACAAGAAGGCCCAAATAATTAAGAATTTGTTGTAAAAAGCGTCTCATAAAGTTTCTCCTCACTCAAAAACTCACAAATTGAACAATTTTTGAAGGGAGTTTGGTGCTGTTCTCCATGGTTATTCTTTACTGTGTGTATAAATTTGACGCTTGATGTCAATGATATTATGTGTAAATGAAATAAGTGTAAATTGAAGTGAAATCAGTTGAAACAGTGTGTTGAAACAGCTGCTAATGGTTGGCCGGTAAGATGCTCTTAAGAAATGTAAGCAGACAGGCCAGCACAGCGATGTTGTGACAAACCGGCACTTTTTACAAGGTATTAGACAACATAATGTATTGAATTTAATGCCGAATTTTCAGGGAGGCACAAATGATTGAGAATGTGCCATAGCTATTTCTCCAAGTTTGTTAAATTTCTCCTCACTCAACAAGTCTCAAAATGACACCTTTTGTTAAGGGGGGCACACCTGTTCAGCTGTCCACTTGTGATCAGATCACTCAGGGCAGACAGCAATGCCAGGTTTAAACAGGGTCATTGTTTGATGGAAAGAATCATTATTTGCTTTAAGAAGTGGTGTGCTCAAGTCTAGCAGAACCAGACCAACAAGTGTGCAGGATTAAGTATTGATCCTGAAGTCAGTGGTAACTGTAACAGCTGCCATCTCAGAGATCCATTCTGATGGTCCTCAGAAATTCAATTATTTTCCAGAAGTTTGTTCAGTCAGATGCAGCAGCTTTCTCTCTACCTTCCACTTTCTTGTTTTCTCCAAAATGGAGACTCGTAACTCGTGCTGTCATTGCTTATGACAGATGAGTCCACATTACTTTGTTTGAGTGGGAGTCTATCTAATAGGGTTTGGTCTACCTCCCGGTCAGATTTCGAGCGGCTGACTGCAGACATTTTTAACACAAAGTTTCTAACGGGGGTCACGACAAGTTCTAGATCTAAGAAGGCATCAAACTTTGTTGGGCATTTTTAAACCTCAGTAATGATCCATACATCACACCGTCTGCTCCAGTCTTTACAATATTGAGTGTGATATTGACAGTGTGGTGATGAAAGAAGCGAGCTCACAGTCGGCTCGGCTTCACAAGTTAACAGCCAGATGTCCTCATTGCACTCGGTGTCTTTATGAGGTGATGTTGGTGTTTGATGACTCACAAAGCTCACATATACAAACACAAATGCTCTGCTAATGAGGCATCAGGTGGCTAATGTTAGAGATGAAATGATTGTCGACTGAAAGTCATTAGTTTGAGCCTGACAGACTGAAACACCAGCGCTCCCCGTACATAATTACCACTGCTGACATACCCCTGAGCAAGGTCCTTCCTACCCGTTCACGACATAATGACCTGTGACCAGATAATCAAACAGATATGGACTCACTCTCTGCTCTCTCAGTTAACCTGTCTTAATCAGGTTGTTCGTTCTGACTTTTGTGGCATTTTGCAGAAAATTGCTTTCCTGCCACAACACTAGAAATTAAAGGCTTTCGAAAATGACATTTACAACACAAAAAGTTGTGTTTTAATACTTTTATTAATTAGCCTCACATTCTGCGGCATTTTGTCTTCACGTTACAATTTTGAGCTGTTCTAACAAGAAGACCTCATTAACTGTAAACTGTGGTTAACAGTCTCTTCCTGCAGCTGCAAATTAGCAAAATTTGTGGTATCTTAACTTTTTTTTTAATTCTGACGACTGAGCCTGAATAATGAAGTGAAAAGTAATACCGTCTTTTGTGCAACTTTTTAAAAAAAGATCTAAACATATATATATATATATATATATACACCAAGTAGAAGAGCATCTCTTTTCTGAGACGCATCAAAGTCATCGACCCGGACTCCAGAGACGAGACTCTTCTCCAGCACTCTCTGACTTTGTCTCCTCTCCGTTGTTACACTTCAAAAGGTGTCTGAGTTTCACAGGGTTACACTCTTCCTGTTGGGTGTTATGCTTCCCAGGTAATGGTCTAGGTTACATCAGCCTTCCCTTTTTGAAGGCTGTGTTTCAAAAAATAAGCTTTACACAGCACATTTTTGTGAGTTAGTTGATGAGGTAAGGCTCAAAAGTCTTACTCAACAGCACTTCAAGAGGATTTGATGATACAGGACCCTCGAGCCGCCTGTTTCATTACAGCGTCTCGGACTGCTGGGAACCTGATTAAAAGTCTTGTTGGAGTAAAGAAAATCTTGCACCTAGTTGATTAATGCCCTGCCTTTATCCACGAATAAGATGGAAGATGAGAGTGAAGAAGAAGCAGAGCAGAAGATGGTCATTGCGAAGGTCAAATTTGAATGTTGGGTAGGTGCGGCCGGCCACCAACCCAAAGTGTCAGTGTTTGACGAGCTGGGAACGAGACTCAACAATCATCAATCGTAGAGAGAAAACTGACAGAAGGGAAAGGATGGATTAAAGGGGAGGGAGCTTAGAAAGTACGAAACAAAGAGGAAAGGAGGAAGTAAGATAATAGGAGTCAGTTAGTGAGTCTAAAGATACTTTGACATGCATAAAGAACAGCAGAAGAAGAGCAGAGGAAGAGGGAAGGTCAGAGTTTCTTTGAAGTGGTGTTGGACTCCCGGAGGACTACAGAGCTCTGTAGTTTGTCTCCTAATGGGAGGATTGTTCCACTGCTTTGTTTCATTTAGTTCGGTTGTGAAACAATTTTTAAAACATCAGAAAAATGTGCACGGAAGTTAGAATTAACAAGGATCAAACTAAGCAAAACTGTCTTCCAATTTTAAAAGAAAAAAACCAGACGGAACAGAAAACATCGACGAAATAACAAAATACGTCAGGACTACAATTCACACCTGAAACACCGTCTTGAACAGTGGTCTCTTCCTTGGCTGTCGTCTCACCTAGCTTTCACATTACCACCGTCCTGTAATTTACCATTTGATTCAGTCTTTGCATTCTCACCAAACATATTTCCAGCAGCAGCAGGCAGCTCTTTGAAGGTGACAAGTTCTGATCGATGGCTGGAAAAGTTTGAAAACTTCGTGCTTTATTCTTTTGCAGCCTGTGAAAGTTGTAGTGGTGGATAGAAGTGGAAGAACTGGACGTTCGAGTAACTGTTTTGTTCTGAGGAACCCTCAGAGAAAAGAGTCTTCCCTTCTGCCTGCTTGATGTGCTCCTGTCAGTGTTGCCATCTTGTTCCATGCAGATAAACACCGTCTGTCTTTTTGACCTGCTGTGAAGATCAATATGAGCATCGACTGATCGAGCTGCTATTATGTCCAGCCTAGCAGGGAGGACTGCACTGTTTTTGTGCTTCACGCAGCAGGAGGTCCCGTCAGAAAGAACTCGAGTCTCTGAGTCAATGACAAAACGTCCGAGTGCTCAGGTTGAGGCAGATGTATATTTTAGATGAAAGCAGGTCCATCTATTTCTGCCTGTGCAGAAGCTGCCTGTCATGCTGTGAAGCTGTCTGACTCTCTTTATGTCTCCGTCTGTCCTCTGCGGTTCGTCTTGACTGCATCCTTTATTTAAAGTGCAGTTATGGATGAGAGACAAAATGTTTGACAGTGAGACATGCAGCTGTCTTCAGCTGCCTCTGATGCTGTTTCTTTCACTCTGCCATACATGATACAATCTCCCTTGCAGGTGTATCTTATTGATCCCACCGCAAAATCCCTTCACACACACCCAAGACACTGAAGCTTTACCTCATCTCAGTCATCTGTTACCTTTATCTAAACGGACTGTGGTTTTGCAGGATGGCATGCGGTGAGTTTAGCCACTCCCTATTGGCCACCCCAGTCGTAATTGCGTTTTTGGGGCATTTTTTCTTGGACAGAAAATCGGATTTCTGTTTTGTTTATTCAAAATACATATGGAATGTATTTTAGGTGCAAAACAGCCCAGTCGCCAGGATATTATGTTTGCAGTTAATGTTTCTGCAAACCACAGTACCGGCCGTGACATATGTTCACATTGTATGCTATTAGCCAGATTAGCCACCTGTCGCGACAGGATGTGGAGGGGAAGGTGGTGGCGATATTACAAGCCAACAAATCTGCCACATGGAGGACCAGAGATCCATGGTGACCCAAACTCGAAACATCTCAATCCATGATCATGGCGACCGAAACAATTATTTTAGGCCAAACTATGATGTTTTCCTAACCCTCACCAAGTGTTTTTTGTGCCTTTAACCTAACCAGAGCATAAACACAGTGTTGTGACCAATCAGAATTAGAAATTCACCCCTAAACAAACACAGTTGCAACATCAAGAAACGTCCAGTTTGAACTTATCTGTGGTTCTGCAGAAATCTACTTGACTAACATGTATTCTGGAGATTGGGTTGTGCGCAAACACACTCACTTAGCTACTTGCCGGTGTACAGCCCACAGTTATGTCCGTGCTTTCCCACCCACTTTTGGTCCATTTAAAACAGACCCTGGTGCATTTTCCCAGTTAGTGCAGATGGTCTGAGCTGGTGTTGATGCTGTCAATCAAACCCAGGTGAGGACCAAACGTAAGAACTAAGACTGCTTGGAAGGGTGAATCTTGGTCCTCTTCCAAGCTAATTTTGGTGCAGTGTGTCAAAAATCATCCACTATTTTTGCATTGTCCCTGCTTGATAAATGTGAGGATTTGCTGCCTTTTCTCTGTTGAGGTTTGGAGTGTTGCTTTTTGCAAAACCAGGAAATTGAAGACATCAGTTTGGCCCATGAGGAATTGCGATGGGCATTTTTCAGTCGAGTTTAAAAAGCTTGAACAATTGAACAATAATGAAATAATCAAAGCAGAACCCGGCGTCATCCCTCTAGATTTTGTCAAAATGTAAAATAGTGTTGTCATTTTGAATACAAGAACACAAAGTCAAACACCTCAAACCTTCAGGGTTTAAATGTAATTTACAACACAATGGCTCCTCTCTGTCTTTTCTTTCTCCTTTCTTTTCTTCATTTCTATTCTAAAACGTTAGCAAAGCAATGGCAAAAAGGAGAACGATTTAGTGTTTGTGCTGTTATTTAATACATCTTCAAGACTGAACTAATGCAGTGATTAAACTATCACAGTCCATATATTTCACAGCAGGACAGTCATATATTATTTACAGACCTCGAGGATATGTTCTCAGGAAATGGATGGATGGATGTGTGCGTGTTTCTGTGGGGTTTGTGTGTATCTCCAGCTATGTGTTTTGACTATTTTGAGTGCCTGTTTGCTTTTGCCTCGCTCACACTTTTTGACTTTCCTGCGTGAATTTGTGTGTGTGAGGGCATCTCTCTGTGTCCGCCCGTGTTTATGCATGACTCGTCCTCGTTCAGTAAAGTCCCATACGTTGGAGATCAAAAAGGCCGGGGAGGCAGATAAAGCTGACAACTTCCAGCCACACTCGCCCGACTTTTTTTCAAAGGTGGGGATTGGAGGGAGATAACATTGGGAGAGTGAACATACAATTCACCACACAACCCAGCAGACAGAAGTGAGGAGGAAAGCTGCTGTCTAGAATATTTTCTCATGCATAGCTTACACAATTCAGACATATGAAAGAAAAAATAACGTGAAGGAAGGGAAAAAAAGAGGGAAATAGACTTGGCACTTTGCCCATCTGTGTATTTTCCATTTGAAAAATAATTTCATTACCGCACTGCCACATGGCAACTGCAGTCCAGAGGGACGGCAGATATAAATATATGAATACCTAAACAGGTGGACGGATTGGATATTTCTCCACTTTCTTCTCTATTGGCTTCCTCGGATGTGAATAATGGCTAAGGAAAGTGGCCGTCTCCAAATCCCCGCAGGAAGCCGAATAAAGACGATGACAGGCCAGGATAAAGAATCGCCAAATCCCTCTTATCCACTTTTTCTTTTTCCTATTAACCTTTATTCATCCAGAGAGGCTTTAAACCAGTGAGCTCCACTCTCTCCTGGCCACGTTTAGCAGTGTGGGCACTGAGCTCTTTGTTTTTCCTCAAGTCCCCCTGTGGAATTTAAACTGAAAAACAAAGATATAAACTTTTCACTTGCAGAAATCTTTCATAGACCAAGCACTGACAAGTGCTCTTCGTTCTTTTTGATTACAAAATACAACTACCCACAGCTCTGGCTGGCTGGGCCCCATGCACCAAGGACACGTGTATGAGTCCGTAAATCCATCCATCCCGCCACGATGACCAATTTATTTTGAAAAAGTAATTGAAAAAGGCTTCAGATCTTTGCTGTTCAGAAATCGTGCTCTTGTTTCCGACCTCCTCCCTCCCTATGCAGACTTTCATCACATATCACTTTTTATACCTGACTTAAACTTACTTTTTGAACACTTTTTTAAGGATAGATTCCCACTCACAGAGTCAAGTTTATCACAGTAACGTGTATCAGCAGTGAAAGTCACAGAAGTGCACAGATTTCCAAAATCAATAATTTACTTTTTTTTATACAACATGAACATAATGGGGGCCATAACTGCAGCTCTAAAATGAGTCATTGCTGGATTGATTTCCGCTCTGCCAGAATACAGAATAAGATCATTGTTTAAACAGAAGGATGGGGATGAACATCCTGTTTCTGAGTGATGATAACAGTTGAGTGAAGTGCTGATTGAAATGCAGCTCACTTTGTTCTGTCGGTCAAGATCAATCCAAGCCAACAGCATTTTTTTCTTTTTCCATTAAGTAGTCCCAGTCCTGTCCAAGAGATGAACGTGATACATTTACTTATTAAATATGTTTTATTACATTTATTAAGTTGTGTTTGATGTTTGCTTTGTCGTCTCATTTTACTTTTGAGCTCGCCTGAAAGCAAATAAATTGCATTAATGAACAATGTTCTTGATATCTCACCAAACATCATCTAACTAAAAAAGTCATTGTAGCATGTAGTGCTATCTCTTTGCCATCTCCCGGTTCCCTTCCCTTAAGGTTTAGTATACTGTATATTAATAGTGGCATCTGTGGAGTGTTAGCATTTTAGAGCGAACCTGTAGAGGCTGAATAAGAAACATGTTGTGCTCCAACCAGCCGGTTCTCACGCCCAACACGTTAAATACAGCAGTCTGGTCAGTGAGTTTACACTGCTAAGTTTGACGCTGTACTTACGCCTATAGTGTCACTTTTTGATAAAGAACAAGTAAAGTCTGAGTTAAGGGGTGGTCGTGGTAGTTGGATGGGTGATACACTGGACTTTCCCTCAGTTCCCCCAGTTGTGACAAAAAGTCCAGACTGATCTGTTTCCAAGTTATCTTACGTAAGTACGTTAATGTACGTAAAGACACACTTACATTGAGCGACAAGAGTTACATCACTTGTGCAAGTTACATGACTTGACGTAGTTATTTCAATCTTAAGTATGATCTTTTCCGAAACCTAACCAAGTATTTTTGGTGTCTAAACCCAACAGTCAAAAAGTAATAGCATTTCATGATCTGTGAATTGTTTGTCAACAAGCAAGCATGATTATTTTGAAAGTCAAACAGGCTAATATTACATATAATTGCTAAGTTGGCTGCCAAACCTCTCATATGCAAAACTGACACTAGAGGTTTAGGTAGCGTCATAGTTTGAATCTTAAGGCTTCTGTTTTTGATGAGATGGGAGTGAGTATGTGTTGGTCCATCAGTGTTCACCCTGCACTTGATCAGCACTCACATAAAAGTCTCATTGTACACATATTAATCAAGAACATTTGAAATCTCTTTGCCTTTCAGAACCAAAGGGACAGCGTGGGAGATTTCCTTTTGATTAGTGGAAACTGTGCAGCTGTCTCAGTTTGCAAGTGAGACTTTTTTTGCCCCCATAAAAAGTCAAACTAAAATGCCAGTCAGCTCGTCTTGTCTTTGTCTTTCTGTCCTTGTCTGTCCGTTCCTCCATCTGTCTGCGTGCACTGAGACCTTCCGGGCGTCTGCGCCCCTTTGATGAGGCTCGTGCCTTGAAGACAAGGCCATTCAATCTGAGCAACCCTGAGATTCAATGAAAATTTGTGCATCGTAAATCTCGACGTGGTGCAGAGGAGGGCAGGAGTTTTATTGAAGACCACTTGGATGGTGTCTGGAGCTCCGGGTGGAGCACAAAGACCTCATTTAAACTGTCTCTTTCCAAAGAATGAGAAGGAGGAAAGGAGTGGGGAGGAGACGTAGATCAAATGGAGAGCTGTGGGGCTCTGCACTGGCTCTTTCAGCTGAAGGGACTTCCAGAGAGTAGATTTTGTGCTTCTGTGATCAACAGATTCATTCAAAGTGGATACCTGCACCGTTTTCTTCTGAGAGTTTGCAGGTTGCTGCTGTGAATAATATTGAAATGGTCCTTATGCTTGTATCACCGATGTTTAACTTGACAATCACCTGTATAAAATGCAGAAAAAGTGCTAAAATCTATTAGTTTATACAGTATATCAATGGGTTTTTTAAGTTTGCTCAGAAGGCATTTCATTTTAAACAATATTCAGGTTGTTTTAAACCTCGGCACACTCACAACAACCACTTTAAAAGAAATAATCATGGAAATGCAAACTAATTAATATATGTAACTCAGAACATTTGAAAAGTACAACTCATCTGCAGTAAAGCTTTGATACGGAGCAGCTAAACATTACATGGTCAGTGCACGATGGATCTTAAGTCTGCAAAACATTTCACATTTTCTGGATTTTTATGATAAGACATGAAATTAAACGCTCCACAAGAAACTTGAAACTGGCTGTGGAACTGTCTCCATTTAATACTGATGCCTCTATATAACTTACATAAGGAACTGAGATCATCAGTGGCTATTTCCGTATAGTTATTCTTAACGCCCCTGGGTCAGATTCTGACTTATACAGGTTGGATAAGTCATAAAATTTAAACTATTTTTTTATGGCGGACTGCTGAGGATAAATTAAGGAGTCTCGCAGCCTGAGGAAAGAAGCTGCTCTGCTGGTACGGCACTTAAACAAAGTTAACTTTGTTTCACCATGGTTATATTACAGTTTTTAATCTTACATAGCCACAAATATCATCAACATCAGTATGCATCCTGCAAACATCTGTTTGAGCAAAGAAAAATAGTTAAACATATGCTGCTTCTTTATTTCCTAAACCACAGTAACAGTACGTTTCTTTTGTGACTTCACACTTTTACATCTCTTTATTTTCAAAGAAATCACTGCGAAGTTTAACCCACTGCGTAAATACTTTGTTTTTTACCAGTGAATCAATTGATCTTTTCTGTTGATCTTCATACAGTGCATCTTTGAAACAGTAAAACTTGGCATTTTAAGGCATTAATAAAACATTTCAATTCTTGCTAATACTTTTTTTTACAAGTGCAACTCTGAGTGCAGCACTTGTACTTTCCGTTAAGTATTTTTTTCATCGTAGCAGCGGTTTAGCAGTACTGCAGCAGCACATGACCTCGTCCTCATACACATTAAACCTACATGCTCCTGTGGACGGACGTGGCTGTGACAGTGACCGCACCTCGTTTCTGTCTTTGATAAAACTTCATCACAAAGCTGCTCCGAGAACCATAAAAAACAATAACCGCTTCCAATTAGCCCGCAGTAATTACTTAATAATCAGGAGATGATTGCACCACTTTGACTACTGTCACAATTTATTCATAACAGTGTGAGTGTGTGTGTGTGTGTGTGTGTGTGTGTGTGTGTGTGTGTGTGTGTGTGTGTGTGTGTGTGTGTACTGTATGTCAGTCTTTATGAGGATTAAAAGTCCCTGCAATGTCTGAAGGTGAAGTGTAAGAATGTGACGACACTGCACTACCCTTAACTTGGACTTACTGTGTGTTCATGTGCTGTCTGAATTATCGGGAAAAAAATTTCCAACTGGAAAATTCAGCTGAAGTCGGAACAACAACAGAAAGCAAAAATGTTGGTACACAAGTTACCCAGCTGACGCTGAAAGTGCGTGACAAAGCGATGCCGGTTAAGAAGTTCTGGGAAAAGAACATGTTGACAAAACAGGTCGACTCATTACTGCAGATGCATCAGCACAGTTCGATATTCCCGACACAAATTTCTTTCCATTTATGTCTACAGTAAACAGTCATAATCACTTGATAAGATGCAAAAATCTAATCAAACAGCAGCACTGATTGACACAGGTCAACAAGTGTCACCCTGTTATTGGTAAACCTGTATAATGTTTCTTCTTTCAGCTATTTTCAGACCACCAACGTTAAAAACTACAGTACAACCATCCTTGTGTGTGTTAGTGCGTGTGTTTGTGTGAATCTAGTGGTGCTGTTGGCATCTCGTGTACAATCCACACTCCTCACGGTGTCTCTTATCCAGCACACTGAGCCCGCAGGCTTGTGTATTCACACGTCAATCACCGGCGCTGTAAAGACCTTGATGCCGCGCTGCCATCGGCCTCTGAAGGCCACACCGTTTGTCCCAGATGAAGATGAAGTTAATAGGAAATCTATCGGCCTGTGACACTGACATGTGGCAGCCGCAGGCACAGGGAGCAGAGATGGAGTCTCTGAAAAGACTCACAACGCTGCTGTAACCTTATCCTGTTATTGTTCTCAAGTCATTTACAAAGAACAAATAAATCTATCTGGAAGTTTGTCGTACAGAAGGAGACAGAAAGGCAGAGCCCACAGTGGAGAACTTTATTGAACAAAGCAAGTCTGAAAGGAGTTTGTGGCACTGATAATGTATCATCCAAGTAAATAATCAATATAGCAACTTCTGATCGACCCATATCAATATCACGCTTAAGTTAGAGTCCCACCCCTTCGGTTTGCCCCCCCGTCCATCCTGAGTACAGGTTAAGTCAGGGGATGACTGTACAGATCAGCGCTGTGGCCAAATGCCTAACAACAAGATATTTTAGGGACGACTCTGGGACTGTATCACTGGCTATATATACAAACAAAATAATATTTCACAGAGACAGCTGGAGGCAACAGACAGTTGGCTTCGCAAGAATTGCTGGTAAATACACGCATACTGTCTGTTTGTCAAAGCTGTATAGACGATCACAGCAAAGTGGTTTTAAAGAGCTCTATTCTCTCCGTCCACAACCGCAACGCCAAGCCAACCTTTTTCAAAACGATACCTCGGAGAGCTTTCTCGACCAGCTTAGGTTTGAGAACGGTGGCTTAAAGTGGATGTAATACCCGAACAGAAAGAAAAGAGACGGCTTTTCAAATTCATCCACATTAGTGTGGACACTCCCTCACTTCCTGTCCTCTCTTTCTTCCTCAGCCTCTGCTTCAGTCTCTCACTCGTGTCCCCTCCCACCTTCGAATGTTTTCTGAGTCTCCCTCCTCTCCCTCTCCCCTCTCCTCTTCCTCCCCCTTTTCTTAACTCCCCTTGCAGTCTTCATCTCTCGCCTCATTTACACTCCAACACATCGTCAGTCTCATTTTCTCTTTACCCTTATCTTGCTCTCTGTGTTTGTCTATCTATTTTACCCGGTCTTATCGCTCCTGACTTTATCAATACCCCCCTCCTGCTCTCCCTTCTTTCATCTTTCATTCTCTGCTCCTCTCCTTCTCCTTCTCCTCCTCCGAACTCCCCCTCCCCCCATCTGCATTCCCATCCCATTGATGGATGATGCGGCGCTGTGTCGAGGGCCTCAATCAGAGGAGCGGGGGTTCGCTGTGGAGAGCAATCTCAAAGCCAATTCCACTGATAGCCATCTCAGGGTGTTGCAACATGACGTCGCAGCCATCACCTGTGGAAGCGGAGAAAGAGAGCGGCCCTCTCCAGGTGCTGCACTGCTCAGACTGTAGGCCAGAAGGGAAAACTTTTCTCTGTTGTTATCAAACAGATCAATTGAAAAATGTATTAGTTTGGAATTCGGCCATGTTGGCTCCTGGCAGCCACACAGGGCCGACGGAGGCTGATTGAAAGAGCACTCAGTGTTGCAGGATTGGAGCAGGATTGGAGAGGGAATGGATTGCTGGAGACACATTGTTGCTCCTCGATGGTGCTTCGTTTTAGTCGGCGAGAGCTTTTTGGCTGCGGGTTGCAGGTGGCCAGAGCATCCTTTCATGCATTCATTTGCATTTGAAACGCTAACGCAGGTTTATGCTGGTAAATGTGGGAGTAAACAAGAGAACAGCTTCCCCCTCGGTTGTCGTGTGTTTACCTGTAACAAACACACGGCCTGTTTTTACCCCTGAGCCTCTCGTCATTGTTTGCTGACATGTGCTGCAGGAGAAAATGCCGCCTGGAGGGTGAGATTTACACGGGCTGTAAATTAAATCTGCTAATCCGCAATGCTACACTATTTACAATTCCTATTTTGTGATTGTAATGTTGTCACAGTATCTTACCGCCTGCCACGGTTGCTCAAATTGAATCCCCCGACAACGACGGTTGAAGGATGTGAGGCAGAGCGGCCTGTGAAGACAGGAGAGTAAAAAAGTCCTCCGACAAACCTAGAGTTCAGATTTTAGGGAATTTGGCTATTTTTAGCCGGAGTGAAACAAATTCATGAAAGCTTTTCTTTGTTTTGCCTCTTGCTGTGTCCCACTTCAGGGTCTAGATTGTCTGAAGTCTCATTTCAAAAGGCTCCTTCAAATGCAGCCAAGAAATGCAGCCTGATTTGTCCTGAATTGTTTCGGACTCAACTGTTTTTTTTCCCCAAAAATCAATTCTGGGTCAGTCAATTTGTTGAAGCCATTATGTGTAGAGTTTTATGTGAAAGTGGTTTCTGTCAGATGATTCTGGTAACAAAATATTTACCAGCTGCTGTTTGCAGTTTGTGAGTCTGTGTGTGCGTCATCACGCCAAAGTGTGTTCCTGCTGACAGCTTTTGCAGCGGGAACTAACACAGAAATGTTACGTATTTTGCCAGGTGTTAATATTTCTGTCCGGTTGTCTGTTGACGGATATTTTCAGAGCAATAGTGTCACAATCGTGCAAGATATGTCGTGAAACTTTACAGGTGCGTAGTTGAGATCAACATGAAGTCTGAGTTTGGAGATGGGTGTGGTCCAAGGAAGGGTGCCTCAACTAGGGAGGCAGGAAGTAGGAAAGGAGCCAATGGCCCCCCCACTTCATGGCTCTGACCCACATTCATTCTCAGCTGCAGGTGACTGTCAGGGCCCGTGTACAGATGGCATTTTTTTGCGGGCAGCGCTGGCATGAAGTGTTTGTGCGGCAAGAGAACAAACACATGTTGTTTTTGATTGGCAGCTGCTAACGCTAGGGTAACAGAGGGCTGTCTCCTGACACTTTCCAATTGGAGCAGGTCTAGATCATACTCTAAAGCTTACAATAACAAGCGTACAGCGCGTAGGGTGATAAAAGCTCAATGCTCTCCAGCAACATGCAATGCACAGACAATCTGCAGCCTCAAATGGACTTTTCTGACAGTTTTTATCAGATAGGACTGACACACACACAGCCAGAACAAGTTTCTTCTCGATTTTCTGGATTTCTTTTGTAACGGCCGACGAGTCCTGATCTCTGAAAAGACACTGGGAGCAGCGCTTTTTCTCTCGCCTTTCATTAGGAACGACTGAAAAAAAGATGCTGGCGCTCAGAAAAAAAAAACAGGCTATGTGGTGGACACGGGCCCGAACCCAGTTCCCATCATTCCCGTCCACTCTAGCGCAGCAGGTATTGATTTCACCTCGGTCTGTCTGTCTGTCTGTGGACAGATATTTGTCAGCACAATAATCAGGAAACTGAAAAGGCCAAGTTCAAAGCTGGGGTCCAATCAGGGGGCTGGAAGTGGAATCAAGCTGATGAAGTCGCTGAAGCTCGCTCCTGTTGCGTGCAGTTAGGACACGGTGTCAGTTCAGACCCTCTCCTCTGAAGGAGAGGCTGCTTCAGACCTCAACCCTGTCTGCAGTTACGTAACTTTCACTGGTGGCTTTCTGTAGAATGTGATACCAGCTGCAGAACATCATAGGACGGCATCATCGCTGCTTCATTGTTGCTCTGTCTTTTTTAGTACTTCTAAGGAGACATTTCTCTCTTTCTTTACAGTTTCCTCGCATCATCACAGCTTTGATTTTTTGGAGAAACTGTTGACATAAGTCAGACTACAATGGTATCCAAAATGATCCTGAACATATGCTTTAACCTTAAACATAACAACCTCGAAGCTAACACGTTTAACATAACCACATAAATTATTTAGAAAAGTATGTTGTGCCTCCAGGGAGTCTTAGAAGAGTCTTCCAAAAGCTTTAAAAAGAGTTAATCAAAACAGAAGTTTTACAGAAAAAGAATCCACCCACTTCTTTGGCAGCTCACCTCACATCGTGGGCAACATATCGCACATAGTTTAAGTTACTTTTTCTTGTTTTGGCAGGTAACTATCCAAACACCTTACACATCCCAGAATAAACTGGCTCTGTGTGGGAGGAACCTTAAACATGAGGAAGTGTGATTATGTGAGCTGTATGCAAAAGTTTGACTCATCATTATATTTTTTCTTATAGCTCAAGACGTCTATATTTGCTTTAGCCTTGGGCGGCGGCCTGATGCGTATCGATGCAGACGCTCAATAACAGGCTGAGAGCTCGACATTATTGACAGCAGCGACTCTCGGCTCTCTGAGGATGTCGGCTTTTAGAAAAGGACAAGCAGAGAAGAGAGGTGGTATAGATAAAGAAACAGGGATGGACACAGATAAAGGACAGGTATGATTCAACGATCCTTCTTCTTGCTCCTGCTGCCGGCCCACCCTCCCTCCGTCTCTGCTGCAGCTCACACAGCCGGGCCGAATAAATCCGGAGAATAACACAGGGAACTGAAGGCACGAATGTTATTTACAAGACAGACGTTTTCTCTGCGCTCATACACCCACGAACAGCCAGGTAAACAGAGCAGCCACACATCTCACACACATCTCGGTACACACACACAAACACAATAAATTCTCAATAACTATCAGGCTAACAGAGAGGTGACAGTGGAGGCAATTCTGGTTTGAGAGTAGATCAATTTAGTCCTTGTTGCAGCAAATGCTTCGGAGAGAGCGAGGGGGGGGGGGGCTGAGAGAGGAAGAAAGGGATTAGAGTGGGGAGAAACAGGAGAGAGGAGGAACTCGGGTGTATGTGCGATGAATTATGTCCAATTCTCTCACAGCTTCAGACGAGCAACAGGGAGGAGGGAAGGATTCAAAGAGTCAGGCCCAGCTAACACCGCTCACAGGCAGCGGTTGTCAAGGCAGCCGACAGTTCAAACAACACAAAGCGCCGCAGGAAATATCATTCATGCTACAGTGAAATATTTTAGACATGGGGAGTTAAGTACATAATATTACCTAGCATTATAGTTTCCTGCGTGTCACTGACATGAAAACCATTACAGTAAAACACCAGTGTATCATTTCCACTTTAATCCATGACCCATGATCACTCCCTGATCATTAAAGTAAATTCTCCATCACCACAACACTTGAAGGCATCAGTACTGATGAAAGGCAGGTTTCAGTCTTTCGGGGTCAATGGATGTTGAACAGGGTATTCAGTTCAGAAAGCAGGTGGATGGATGACGCGCCCTTGGAGCTTTAAATTGCTATCTACTGATTAGATTATGACTTACATTCAGTTGACAGTTTATTAGCTACACCTAGCTAAAACTAACACAGCAGTCGTGGAGGGTCAGTATGTTGTGTGGGTTCAGCTGTATGGCTGCGGTTCCTGGTGCCGTTGAACTGACTGATGATGCTGTTTCTTTATCATTTTTGTCTACCATTCCAACAAAAACAACATATCAACTTTCATTAATGGAGGACTTCTTGCAGGACTGTTGTATTAGATGACGTTGACTTTGACACATGTTGTGTGCAAACTTGTCCTGCAAGTGGTAGGATACAAAAACTTTGTCCAAAATCATCAGTTCATCCTCCTGAGGAACTTTGATGTGTTCAATAAATCTGCACATGTGAATAAAAAAAGGATTCTTTGAGAGAACTAAACATAGTCAAAGTCTTAGGAAGGATTTTGCAGTTAGAGATATTTTGCACAATATGGTCACGCTAGCACAGAGCTGTGACAAGCGCTCACAGCTGCTCAACACTTTGCACGCTCATCGAGTTGACTTTTTATACTTTTGAGGCGTAGATGAGTTGATGGTAGTGGTAGAAAAAGATCGGACTGTCAAAAGAATATTTCAGAGTCGTCCTCTCAGGGCCGTAAACACTTTGTGCCAAATTGAATGTCAGTCTGACCCATTAGCTTATTTGACGGAGGACAAACGTCAGCGGATTCTGCCAGCTGTGGATTAAAAAAGTAAATGTGTTGTACTTTTTCTGAGTGACTGAGTCGTATTATTAAGTTGTTTTTTTTACGATTGTCGCGGCGATGACTGCCGTCTGAGTCATGTCACAATGTGTTATTTGTCATTTTTGCTCTGACATCAACTTATATCGAATTTTCATTCATTTTGAATGGAAACACCTGACGGAGAGACCGGTGGGAAGGAGGTGAAGAGAGAGATTGAAAACAAAACAGGTGGGGGGAGAGAGAGAGAGAGAGAGAGAGAAGTAGGGTGGAATAATGAAAGAAGACAGATGGAAATAAAGTAAAAGCGACGGGGCAAGAGGAGTCTCAAACTGACAAACAGGATGATCAGCAAGGGGACCGAAAAGGTTGAGGATTTTAAGGAGATGAAAGGCAGCAGGAAAAGGAGGTCGAGGTGTTGGAGGACAGGAGAGGGTAGAGGAGAGGTTCGGAGGCACACCTGAGTGTTCAGAGGCCTCCGTCCTGGTAAGAGGCGTCCTGAATTATTCATAGCTGCTCGCCTCGCCTCGCCTCGCTGTGCCGACTGCAGCGCGCTGCTCACTGCAGAGGATAAAAAGAAAGAAAAAAAGCATTTTGACTAGAAAAGAAACTGCAAACAGTGCAGCTGTGCTCAGTGTTTTGAGTCAGGTCTAATTGCAGATTCGGATGCAGACGGATGCAGCTGGATTCAGACAGACACTTCAGACGTATTCTCCTTCCTGCTTTTGCTGCACACATTCATCTTTGATTTTAATGAAAAGAATCACAAAAACATGAAATGGGTGTTATTTGCCAAGTCTTTTTGCCTCACTGTCACTATTCCTGTTATTCCTGCATATGGAGGATGACTGAGACAAACACTCGTCTCTGCTCTGTCTGCGGTGCTGACTCATTCAAACCACAAACTGTGAGCGACCCCCTCATCCACTCATCACCGCTCCCTGTATACAGTATCAGACACTCAACAGTTTACTCTACAGCAGGCAGACAATTGAGATGTCAGGCAGGTCCGACAACTGTCAACCCGTGACGCTCTCCTCCCTTAGCTGTGTCCTCGGTGTCTGTGCAGGAGACCAAAGAGAACAGTCTGTTTTTATGAGTCTGTCTGTGTTCAGTTCTCTGTACTTTTGTAGTTTCGTCTAGAATTTCTGTGGTTCGGTGTTTCACTGCAGGGACGCTTGAAGAAGAAGAAGATATAGGAAATGAAATTAGCCGGGCTTCATTAGCACTGTTCCTCGTCAGTATAAACAGATCCAATCAACCTGATGTGGATATATTCTGCACCATTTGTCCACCAGGATACTTTTGCATTTCACAGGGAGGGATAGTACAAACAGGAACAATGAGCCGAAACGGACTCGAGTCCTCAGCAAGACAAGAGATGACATGTAAGAGGAGACAGACTACTAAAGGCATTTTATAGAAAATTCTTTAACGCCAGCCAATCGGCTGCTTTATCAAAGCCGAACCAGGTAACACACATCTGCCAATCATGTTGTTGCACTGACCTGAGCGCACAGTTGAGATTTGGTGCAGCTGCAGACTCCCACAAAGGCATGGAAGAGGAGGATATCACACTAATACACTGGATTACCAGGAGAGATGAGGTTATTCAAACACTGGTCATTTGTCGAGCGCTCTGGCGGGATGAGCTCACTGCGTCACGTCTCAGCACGAAGCTGGTGTCATGTAACCGTGGGAGAAAAATGTGTTTTAAACCCACTTTTGGAGCAAAGTCACCACAGTTTTCAAGCAGTTTGTATCAGATTTGACTGTTGATTCCACACATGCAGTATTTAATGTCCTAGTGTTCTGGCTCTCTCTCCATTTATTCAAATAGAGACCTGGTCTTGCCAGCCTAAAATAACTGGCCATGGGGGATGTGCAAAGATGGCTGCCAAGTAGCAAGACTTGGGCAGCATCACTACTATGTGACTACTTGTCTCTTTATCCATAGTGATAGCCAAGTCTCTACTACTGTGTCTCTCCATGGTGCTGAAACAGACTAAAGTCTCCTTACGTTTCTCTCCAAGTCCTTAAAATAGTCAAATCTTACTGATTCTGACTCTTGAACTAATCTAATTCAGACAACTCTGAGCAGCTCACTGCAGTGAGAAGCATTTTCGGCATCGTGTTGCACAGCTGTTAATTTCCGTGTCTATAATGCACGCGTATTAAATGGCAGACAGTGTAGTGCGACATGAGTAAACATGGACTCCCCCGATTCTGATCCAGCTCCTACGCCCTCCCCCTTTCTCACTGTTAGTCGATCTGTAGAGGGTCCGCCACACTAAGTGTCACTCCAAACCAATTCACCTTAAGTAGGACTTGATATAAAGTTATACAGCCTTTCAACAACGAGTCGATACAGGCTTACATATCACACTCCTCTTGAGTGCAGCATCTCTTCTGTGTCAGGGAGGAAACTTCACATGGTTCCATTCAGTTATTTCCAAAAGATAAATAATAAGTTCCCTCTATTTTCATTTGCACATGACAAGTTTTTCATTTCTGATTTGGAAATCCTTCATTGATCAGAGAGGGGACATTGGGTCATATTACAATAGAAATATAACAGCTTAGAGAAATAATGAGAATACTATAAATAGAGAACACTCAGATTAACAAAATAGAGTAAAATGAAAAAGAATAAAATAAAGTTATGTGCATATAACTCAGTGTAAACAGTGTTGCATAATATTTGAAATACCTGAAAGTACACCAGAGTATTTGCACAGATGAATAATTCAGTAATTACACAGAGCTGAAACTACAGTTGGGGAGTTTGCACAGGAGACATTTAAACTGTTGCACATAATGAATGACATGAATATAATGAGTGTTTCAGGTCACGTCCATACACCCACATCTGTGTCCATGCTGTGGATAAAATCATCCTTTAGATCAATGTGGTTTTAATTACATTATCCAGCCAGAAGAGGCTGATTGGACGACATGCTGACGAATGTGTCTGTTTCTAGACGAGGGCGTCCCAACGCTTCACCCTCCCCGTTAATTAAGACACCGTCCACAGCAGAGAACTGGGCCCGTCGCTCTCCATGGTGCTGAAACAGTCAGTCCCAGTCTCTCAGTCTCCTTTCCTGTCTTTGTTTGTCTAAATAGATCATTATACATCCTATCTAATGCTGCATTTTACTCTTGTATCTTTCACTAATGCCCTTTTATAGCTACGAGTTCTGTCCCAGCACTATTTCTGCTGCCTTTGAAATGAACTTCGTGCAGCTCGGTACCAGTATGTTTCAGTAACGGCAATAGACGGACAAATTCCCGGAGTTTCCACTTTTCACAACATGTATTAAACTTCTTTTCTGAGCAGTTTTTGTCCTGAATCGATCGTCATGTCTGTTCCTGACACTCATCATGGCAACTTTTTCCAAACGCTTCCTTCTTGTCCACGTCCTTATTGTGCAGTCACAGATATTTGCAGCTCTGTACTGGACATGTGATGAAGTTGAACGTAAAAAAAACAAATTGTCTCCTTGATGCAGTCTTATTTTTCCATTATAATACGAGCACCGCTGTCAGTTTTTTTATTTTCATTCTGAACCAATTCTGGAGAGCATTTGGAGAGAGTGTCCACGTGAGATGAATTTCTGAAAATCAGCCTCTTTGTGAGTGTGTATTACGACTTTATCTCCACAGAGAATAAAGTGTGTGAAATGAGGAGGCAGAGATACGAAGGCCGGAGCACAACATCACTTTTCCGCTATTATGCATCCTCAGCGATTATCCGGACTGAGATATGAACTAGCCGGCGGGAGGAATCACTCGCTGTGCGCTGTGAGAGATCACATGAATCTGATAGACTTCTCTTGTATTTAAGAATATTCTGTTGAGGATCTCCGAATAAGGAAACACACGTCTCTTTTTCTTACGGTTGATTTTCGTCATCAAAGCGCCGTAAATTGAGTTTAAATAACGTCTCTGACAGGCCTGCTGATTCTCACCTGGGGGGATGATTCATAATCACAACACGTCCAGGACTCGACTCCCCCCTCGTCACTATAACTGTCCCAGAATGTTAATATGTTTTACACAGCGGAGGGGGGGGGGGGAGGATTACATGGAGAAGGCTTGAAAACAGTCCTCGGTTGCTTTGGGATTTCCAGGGGTCTTGATCTCCATTTACTCGTCAGAAACCTGAGGGATCAGAAGACGGCAGGAAAACAAAAAAAAAAGTCTTTGCAGGAGGAGATCACATGGGCAGATAGCCGGCTTCTTTTCTCTGTGTCTTTTCTTGTGACGTCTCCTATCTGTCAGACGATCCGGCGGGTCATGTCATGTAATATACACCAGAATGAGAAGGGTCAGGCTTTAGTTGTGTTTGAATCAGAGCAGCTGCTGAGCCAAATCTCCTCTTATCAACACTCGTTAATATCCTCTGGTCTGGTGCTGTTCTGGTTTACAGACTGAGACGACTCCTGCAGGTTTAACTGGCTGCTGCCTTTTGTTTGTATGAAATTTGGGGAGAATAAACAACATACATACATAAAAGACAATTGAAACCTTTACTGTATTCGATGAGGTACAGGGAAGCACGTTGGCTCGTCAGAAATGCACATTTCTCGCCTGTGGCTCGCTGCTACACCGGTCTCTGCACCCAACTTTGTGACAAAATAATTTATGCCTGCTGCCGCCTTAAAATACTTCACTTAGTTCACCAAACGCAGCATGTATACGCATTTGGTGTTTTGCCGTGTTGAAATGAGTTTGGCTTCCAGAGAGAGAAACTAAATTTATCCTTTGGGTCCCTTCCTAAAAAAAAAAAGTCAACAAGACTAAAAGCAAAATATGAAAGCTGACTTCAAACCGTGGCGGATGCAATTTTAACTCGGGCTCGTCATGTTTCTTGTTGAAGTTATAATTAAGTTTGTATTACCATGAAGGGGTTTGAAAAACAAATTGAGATCAGGCAGGTGAACAGCATTGACGTGAAGTGATATGAAGTTAAATTAATTAAGTTTGCATCACATCCCTGCAGATCTCTGAGATCAACTCAGTAAAACACTGTTATTTTGTTTCAATTGAGACATTTAAACACACATTTTAGACACAATGTTACACAATATTTGCATAATCCTCCTCATATATGACATATTGCTCAGATAATTTGCACAATAGTGTACTTCTGAACTCTCAGCAGTGATGGAAGAAGCATTCACATACTTAAGTAAAAGCATGAATACCTCACCGAAAAAATAAAAGTCCTGCAGTCAGAAAACACATGAACACCAGAGCGCTCTACATCGAGTCAATGCCCACCCTTGTTTTACCTCGGTTTCTATCACTCTCCCGAGTTTCCACAGTTATTCCAGTTTTTCCACCGTAACCTGGAGATAGTGACAAACAACGCCTCTTCCTGTTTTGGTTGCACGATGGCAGAAGTGCTTCGTTTGTGCTGTAATTCGTCCTCTGTTTTCTTGCAGGGAAGATCGAGCCCAGTGGCAGACCAAAGAGCATAGTGAAATATTGTTTCCAATCTATACAGAGATGGTTTCATTATTCTACAGTCATTACACTGTGCAATCAGTATCTACCTCTGAATGATACTTAAAGTATGACAAGTAGGAGTACTCATTAAATCCATATTATCCTTTAAAATATCAGTTTTGATATTATATCTGATGTTTTTAGTTAAATATTACCGCTGCATTGATGTTTATGTTGCATTTATGTCAGAACCGTGTATCTCTAAAAAGTCGACTTGTCACGAAGTTAGAAAAACAGCCTTTTTTACAGCTTTGTCATCTAACCCAGTAGGTTTTTAAAGAGTTTATTTAGCATTTTCTCAACACATCAAGGAACACTTCATCCCTCAGATTCATAACCAGCACCCCGGAGATTTCACAGGACAGGAGGGGATGAACAAACTAATCTTAAAAAAAGTAACTCAAGCTGTCAGGTGATGTCATGGAGTACAATAATTGCCTCTGAGTTGTCGTGAAGTAGAAGTATAAACTTGTAGACTAGAAATTCTCGAGCACAGTCCAAGTACCTAAAAGTTGTACCTAAGTACAGTACTTGAAATACATTTCACCACTGGTTCTCACTTCTTGCATTGGCAGCTGTGATTCATTAATTACAGAGTTCAGTGCATCTGTACATTTTGAACAACCTTGTATCTGATAATAAAAACAGTATCAGTCCCGGTTCTGTTTATGTATTCAATGTGTACGCCATGTTTGCCAATAGATCTGTTTGTAATACTAATGCTGGAGTCAAGTATCAACTCATCTCACTGCATTAAAAAAGATTAAAAGAGATTAGGGCGGCGGATCAACCAGGGAGACAGTTTACCGAGGCTAATGTGGTCTGTGTACAGTGCTCAGAGTTTGTACCTGGTAATCTGCGAGCATGTAACCAAATAACATCTTCCCCTCGCAGCGTCAGACGTGTGTGATATTGAGTTTAATGTTTCCCCACACAGCCATCTTGCCACATAGATAAATAACAGGTGTTTGTGATCAAACCGCAGGTGTCAGGAATAAAATGGCAGGTGTTGAATACAGCTAGAGATTCATGTTTCGAGGCTCTGCGGCATATTGGCAGGAAATACATGACGACAACACTATGACGAGTCCTGGCTCGCCCACAGCCGCTGTACTGAATCATTCTTTGTGTTGTTGATGGTAGAAAAATACAATAAATAAGTTAAACTCTCTCTGACATCAAGACTATTTTGAATAATCATCCTATCCCAGCCTGTGGCTGCTTTAACTGAGCCTGTCATCTTAGAAACACACATCTTTGATACGCCCGAGGTTCACTTACTAGTTTTTATTGTACATTTCTGCAAACGACAGATGTGTTGAAACTTTACATTTCTTTAAGCTCGATTTTAAATGTTTTGTTTTGACAACACTGTGCCCAAGGTCTGGTTAGTAAAGGTTAGGGAATGGACATGTTTTGGCTTAAAATTTGTCTCCACAAACACGGCTGGAGATGTCCTGAAGTCTCCTCAAAATATCCGGCTTCATCTCCACAAACACAGCTGGAGATGTCCTGAAGTCTCCTCAAAATATCTGGTTCTGTCTCCACAAACACAGCTGGAGATGTCCTGAAGTCTCTTCAAAACACCTGGTTTTGTCTCCACAAACACGGCTGGAGATGTCCTGAAGTCTCCTCAAAATATCCGGCTTCGTCTCCACAAACACAGCTGGAGATGTCTTGAAGTCTCCTCAAAATATCCGGCTTCGTCTCCACAAACACAGCTGGAGATGTCCTGAAGTCTCCTCAAAATATCTGTCTTTGTCTCCGCAAAACACAGCTTGAACATGTCTGGAAGTCTTGTTGAAATATCCAGTTTTTCTCACCACAAACATGGCATGCACATGTCCTGACATCTCATTAGAAAACACACGGTTTTGTCTCCAGAAACAAGGCTGGAAAAAGTCCAGACATCCAGTCAAAAATATCCAGTGGTTCCAGATGAACAGCTAAGCACAGTCTTGAACGCGGTATTATAGAAATGTCAATATAGCATGTAAGAAACGTGGCTGTAGAAACTCAAACTGCCATAATTTGATTCTGGCAACTGGTCTAGAGGCAGAAAACGCTAGGAAATCTTATTAGTGGACTCGGTGTCGGTGAGATGATTGTGCAAAGAGATTACAGACACATCAGTAATTTTGGGATGGATGTGGAAATGTGTGGAGTTCATGACGAGTTGTCGTGCACTTGTTTCTAAAAACATGAGAAGAGAATATGAACTAATCATGACTGTGTCTTTGTTTCTCGCAGGACGGCATGGGCAACCTCAGAATAACAGAGAAGGGCCTGAAACTGGAAGGGGACTCTGAGTTCCTCGAACCCCTCTATGCCAAAGAAATCCAGTCCAAACCAGTAAGTCACTCATGCAAAGACGCACTTATACCCTGCTATTTTCAGACACACGTTAGACTATACCTCACTGGAAGGAGTTTATACTCTGTAAATTAATATGACGTTGGATCTGTCTTGACTAGGTATTTCTTTATTAAGCCAGCCATGATTCTCAGGTGTCTGTGCTAACCATGCTAACGATGCTAAACTCACACATGTCTTTTCTGTTAGCACAGCCATGAGTTGTACAGAGCCATGACGCATAGCTTGAAGCTACATCAGCCCTGGAATAATCAGCATCAGCAGTCGTTACATTAGCGGTGTGTTAGCGTCATGTGGCATTTTCCCAAATGAATGCAAAGCTGCCTTTGCTACCTCAATATAAGTGTAAATTACTTGTTTGGAGAAAAAGGCTGAGTAGTGTGACACTGTGTGAATGACAACACTCGATATGAGGTGAGAAGGTGCAGTGGTGTGAAGTGTCTAATGACTGTGAGTGTGACAGTGTGAATTTGAGGAGTCTCCATCTTACACTGGAAAAAAGCATGTGTGACAAAACCACCTACAGGAAGTATCAGACGACAGGTGCTTCCACTCAACCTGCATTCACAACTGGTATTGAT
This sequence comes from Pagrus major, assembly GCF_040436345.1. Classification (NCBI taxonomy): domain Eukaryota; kingdom Metazoa; phylum Chordata; class Actinopteri; order Spariformes; family Sparidae; genus Pagrus; species Pagrus major. Next base: position 28,699,087 of record NC_133227.1, read on the forward strand.
TACATTTAGTGTCTGAATGTTGCTCTAACAAAGCTTGAATTCTGTTTGCTGAGGCTAAAACCAACCTAACACAGCTGAAAACATGCATTTACTGCCCACATTTGGGTCAGCAGACAAAGCTGAGTCGCCCTAAATGTACTATTCTCTCCACCCACTCCTCCCGGGGGCATCCTGAAGTGTTCCCGGGTCAGATAGGATATGCAGTCTGTCTCGCGGGCTGTGGGTTTTGCCACTGTGCCTCCTCTTAGAAAAACCTCCACAGGGAGGTGATGCTTTGGAGCTGAAGGAGCAGAAGTTGTAGTCCAAGCTTGTCCCTGATGTCTGAGTGCAAAACACCCTGCCAATAACAGTCCCTTTAGCCACTTGTGCCTGTGATCTTATGGTCATTTACCAGAGATTGTGAATATAAGGCTGGAATGTACACTGAGCGAAGACAGCGTTCAGCTCTAAATTCAGTAAGTTACAGTAACCTGCAATCGGCCTGGAGTTACTCTGCTACTGATTGTTTTTTTTATGAAAGACCAGATTTCAGAAAAGACTCAAGTCACATTCAACGAGACAAATCATATCGAGTCATGTCACATCATAGCAGGAGAGGACATGTCATAACAAGAGCAATGAACAAGTGACATGTTACAGTATAACAAGACAAGATAAAAAAAGAAAAAATGAAAAAACGTTAAAACAAGACAGTAGAAGAAATGTCAAGTTATGAGAAGACAATAGAGGAAATGTCATGTTATAACAAGTCAGAAGTTTGTCATGTTATAAGACAAAAGAAAAAATGTCCAGTTATAAGAAGACAATAGAAGTGTCATCCAAGTGTCAACCAAAGCATATCATGTCACGTCATGGAAAGACATTTCATGTTGGGTTGTTATAATGAGACAAGAGATGTTGTTTCGCGTGTTTTCGTTAGAGAAGTCATGTCACATCAGGACTAATACAAAAAAAAACAAGGCGAGACGTGAGGACAGGAAGAGAGGAGACGATTTAAAACGAGACAAGGTGAGTCTTGTCATGACGTGATGTGTCACAACAAGATGTTTTCCATCTTTTCGTGTCATAACAAGACGGGATGTGTTGTGTGATTTTGTGTCTTGTCTTGTCAAGACTAGAAAATATGACATGACATCACGGCGAGCACCATATGGCCTCCTCAGAGGAACTGTTTCACACCAGGTGTTCTTGGTGGAGGGAGAAAAAAAAATGCATGCAACAGCTCCTGAGTGCTGCACTTCAGCATCAGTTTCCTTTCAGGAAATCTTTGGCTTTTTACCGATTCAAATGCAAAGCCTGTCTGAAGTCCCATGGTATGTGCTGTTTACAAAATTAGCATTCAAGATGTGGTCCTGCTGTGCTATAATGGCTACAGGAGGAGTATCCAAGCCTGGAGATGTCAGAGAAATGGAGAGATAGGCACTCTCTGCCCGCTGTCTCTTCTACTCTGGCAGTAATAATAGCTGTGTGCAGGTAGTGGACGGATGGCTTGATAATGCAAGAGAGCAGCGCGCTTTATCTCTGCTGTCTAAGAAACCTTATGCAGGCTGAGAGGGAGGATGAGCGATGGAGATGGAGATTGCAGAGAGGAGAGCAGAGTAAAGACGGAGATGGAGATGAGGAATGAGAGAGACGAAGCAGTCGTGATAGCGACGGCGACCGGTGAGACAGATGGAGGAGGACTGAATTAGAACGAGAGAGATGGGAAGCCAGCGAGCATGATTTGACAGGCGGCGACAGGCAAGAGGCAGCCAAGTTCAACACAGACCCAAACAAGCACAACATGTTCACAGTGTGATATTATGGCATCGTATAAAGTTCATATCAGAGTGAAGTCCCTGTTTCACCAAGTGGTACCAGAAGCAGCGATTGAATGTCTGGTTGTTGGTTACGTTGACGGGTTTTGTTTGGCGCAAGCCGACGTAGGAAGATCTACCATCAACATATTAAAAAATATAAATGCAGACTGATACAGTCAGGACATTTATTACATTGAAGAAGGCTGGCGTGGTGGTGCCAAATGTAAAATCTTTGCTTGAAAATACCGGGAGAATGGGCGGACAGATGGGTTGATGTAGAATGGAGATGGATACGAAAGTAAGATACAAAACACCAGAGCAGAGGGAGAAATAAACAGAGGAGAGGACGGAGGGAGGGAAAGGTGGCTGGTAGCTTCAGCAGAGGAGGTGAGAGGAATAGTAATACTAAAGGAGGAGGTGTTGGGAAAGACAAGCTAAGTAAGTTTCTGTAAACCAACAGATAAGTTACAACTGAATGTGTCTTTATGTTGCAACTTTACGTTTGTTCAGGTAACATTTTCTATTTCTCTCGTCCCAGTGTTGTGCTTATGCTCTGGTTAGGTTTAGGCACAAACACCGCTTGGTAAGGTTCAGGAAAACTTCCTGGTTTTGCCCAAAATGCCCGTTTTCATTGCCATGATCACAGATGGAGATCTGATGGTCAGACTTCCCTTGAAAAAATAGCCTGTTGTGGTCACCTCAAAAATGGCTGGAAATGTCTGCAGATCTCATTAAAAAACACCCGGTTTTGTCGCCAAAATGTTGGCTGGAAATATCCCCAGGTGTCCTCAGTTGTCCGTGGTCTGCTGTTCGGCAGCCTTGTTGTCAACCTTGTATGTATCTGAGATTTGCGGGAACGTGACCTGCTGACATAATATCCTCTTTTCTGTGCTGTGAAATCAAAAAAATCTGCATATATGAGAATGAGGGAGGATAAAATGTTATTATTATCTTATTATCTCTATTAATTAATCAACCAACCATCCACCACTACTCACAACCTGCGGTAAGACATCCTTCTATAACATCTATGCGCCCTTCAACAGAAGGTGAGTCCGGGCACTAAACTGCAGATCCATCTTGATAAGACCAGGCCAAATTTTCTGGAGTGGGCCGATGTATTGCTCCCTAAAAATTGTTCCTTTGGCTCGACTTACTGAGCTTTTAATTCAACCAGTGAGTTTTTGTGTAGCCTTCAGAGCAGCGCTGCCTCTCAGACATATTTTCTATAACCAACTCCAATCCACTCGTCTATCTCCTCTCTGCTTATTCTCTCTGTGCGAGAGGCGTCCTGCTGGGAGTAATATGGTCTGTTGCATTAGTAACGAAGAGAGGAAGGAGACGGAGTGGATCAGAGGCGCCACACAACAACAAACTTAACACATGTATTGTACACAAAAGGACTCCTGCAGTAGCCTCTCTGAGGCATTTCAGGAGAAAACCTGCGCAGAGAGATGGAACGTTAAGCCGGCTGCATGAAACAGAGCAGACTGTATTCTGGGTGGTTCTGAAGCTCAAACCATGAAGAATAACTTTTCATACATTGCTTGAGCTTTTGAGCATAACATGGACTGTACCATTTGTCAGCGTTTGTCATCAGGCTTGCTCTGAGTAGAATAAGATGGACTGTCAAGAGATTTGGTTGTGACTGACAGGAGTATAATGATGGCAACCCTGTATCTCAGAAATTATGTGTATAACTAATTTTAATTACAGTTTAATGCAACTTATTTTCTGCTTGGATTGTGTTTTCCTCTGGAGGAAGTACTGGAGGTTGTGGAGCAACCGGATCGACAGAATAAACTTAGGCAATGTACGATTCTACAAAATCATACGTTGAAACTTGACATTTCTTTATAATGCAGCTTTATGTTTCTTTAAGTTCAGTTTTCAGTCTTACATTGTGACATCACTGTGTTTGTGTTCTGGTTAGGTTTAGACATAAAAACCACTTGGTTAGGGTTAGGAGAAGATCATCTCTCAGCTTAAAATACGGGGTTTTGTCGTCAAAAACACAGCAGGAAATGTGCTGACAACCCGTCAAAATGATCAACTTTTGTTGTCACAAACATGGCTGGAGATTTCCTGATGTCCAGTCAAAATTATTCTATAACATGGCTGGAAAATGCACAAAGTTCTTCTTAAAAAATAACTAGTTGACTAATGCACGCAGTGGTTTAAAGGCCATAGTCCCTCATCCAAAAATATCCAGATGTTTCATGCTTACAAATGCCTAAAACAGTGGTCTCTGGCATGGCAACCGTCTCTGTTGTCATGTCGCCAACATCCCGTCCATCTCCTGTAATATATGGTGGTGGTTGTACAAACTGCAGGACCTTAATACTAAATATCCAGGGTTCACATCCTGAGTCCAGCGGTTGGGGAAAGATTGTGGTTTCAGTTAAATGTCGTTAGAGTCAACATGTCCTGTGTCTTGGTTCAGGTCATTGTTCATTTCTTCAATTATTTTTGCATATACGGTTTGTACTTTGCATCTTGGCAGATACCTACATGGGGAAGTGTAATCCTGGTGCTCTTGCATATTAGAAGTATATCAAATTAACTTGAAGTTACCTGGCAGAGCAGAGGGAGGTGTGAGTAGCTTGTTGGCATTGAAAGAAGCCAGTTGAGGTGGATGAATGAATAAACTCACTGATATTGGTCCTTGTGAAGTCGTCTGTATACTACACCGTTGTCAGATTGGATGTGTTTTTCATCTTTTGTCTGTTATTGATCTGAGCACAGCTGCAGGTCACGAGAGATAACGAGTGAGCGGCGACTCCTCAGCGTGCTGCTTTGAACTGAAGGCTTCGACTCACTGTGACATCTGACTGTTGCAGCTACAGTTGGCAGAAATGAGATGAAGTCTTTGGTTGAATCCAAAATGGTGGTTCACAAAGTACACATGTAGATTCAACTTCAGGGTGGATAAATCTATTGTAAGCACAATATTGTAAGCAGTGCCGTGCAAACGCTGTAAAATCCACCAGGCATTTATTTCCTTCAGCCGTGCAGAGCTTCCTCACTTCCTCGGTCTGAACATGCACAGTGCTTCTGCTGGTTTCTGTCTTGTGTTGGGTGTTCAGGTAGCTCTTCACTCCCTGTACAGTTTCACTCGTTTTGTTTATTATTCGGGGCTCTAAAGTTCAGTTTGTCAGGAAAATGTATCAAGGAAGTTTTTAGTTGGATCCCAGTCGGGTAGCTTTTAGCGACTCTGTACACAACAGCACTTATAAAAAGCTGGGCTCCGTGTGTTTGTGCACTGAAACAGAGTGACCGTGAAATAAATACAGGTAACAGCAAAACGATGTTTTTCTACTCAGGAACAACCTCAAGATTAGACTCTTGAGACTATTAACGAGAGCCACTTTAACTTTACAGTAAACGTTCTACTTTTAAAAGCTTTGCAGAAACTGTTCCTCCAAAGTTAAATGCGTTATGACAATACTGAGCTTACTGTGGACATGGTTTAAAGTTTTTAATGTTCTCTGTTAGAAACAAACATTATTCATCTTTGCCTCAGCACTTTGTTGTGACAGAATTTTAAAAAGTCAAACTAATTTTAGTTGCAAACACGCCTCACCTGACGTGCTCAAATTAGCCCCGCGACTCCTTCTGTGTATCGACTATTTCAAACTTCTAGTTAGTTTAACATTCAGCTCACACTGCCTTGTTATTGTAATAACTTCTTGCTTGCATATCATAGATTTGTTGTATTTACTGTGAGAACTTCAATAAGTTTGGCGAGAGCCATAATGTTATCAGTAATATACACACAAGGCATATCCCCGCCGCGGCCGCGAGTGCAGCACAATGGTCAGGCCGTTATCTCTAATTAAGAAGTTGACTGAGGCATGAAGATTAGTCGGGCGCAGACAGAGCGGAGTGTCCGACGTGATCAGCATTACAGAGGTGCAGGGCACTCTGGGAAATGGAAGTTATCAAACCGAGCAGGAGGCTGAAGACCTGGTATGAGCGTTTGAATGTGAACTTATACATTTGTATCCATGTTTCTGTACGTACATGTGCTTTGTACTTCAGTATTACAGCTGGCTCAGCCCCGAAGTCAGCACAGGTGTGTGCCGGTCAGATGATCCATGTCAAGCCACTACCAGGAAATGCAGGATGTAACAAAATGTTCTCACTCCCCTCAAAGACAGCAGCTTTGGTCAGCGGCCCTCAGTTTCAAACTACGACCCTCTACAATGTAGAGGGTCGTAGTTTGAATGCAACATGCAACACCGACACTAGTGGAGCATGTAGAGTCTACATGCTCCACTAGTGTCGGTGTTGCATGTGAAGTTTTAAGTATTATCACCTTATTGAGTTTAAATGGCGAAGGTGCCAGCAAACTGTCAAATTAGCAAAAATAATTATGCATGTCTTTCAAAACCCTTTCAAAATAAAACACATTAAATGAAAATAAACAAAAGTTGCAAGCAAACTCCCACACACTTTCAAAAAGTACATCTATTTCCAACATTTTGGTACTAGACCTTCTTCGGGGGAGGGGAATGAAATGAAATGAAATGAAATGCTGTTTTTGTTTCTCTTTTTGTTTTATGTTTTTGAGTGTGCACCGTCAATATTCTCCATATTGTCCCCAGAGAAGAAAAATAAGTGTCAGTTTAATATCGATCCCACTTTATGACCAAGAAGGAAGAACCTAGAAGTGACACCATCAGAGAGAAGAACAACTTTTTCTGTATAGTTAACCTCAGCGCCTGCCACCGGGTCGTGGTGCTGAAACCGCTCATACCGCCAGAATCAACACAAAATTAAAGTTCCTTGTCGCTGCTTTGAATAAATATAACACAATCATTAACCCGGTCCATCTCTCTCTGCAGGGCCGCCCGCTGTTCCTGCAGTCGTCCAGAAACATATCGGTCAACATCGTCAACAGCAACAACCAGCTGCTCACACAACTTGTAACAGGTAAGATACACAGAGCGCTTTTATGTTGTTTATTGATGTTTTTCTTTTGATACGATACGTGCTTTCATTTCTCATAAACATTAGACCTGCCAAACACTGACGACATCGGCTGCAACGCACCGGCCGGTGAAGAAGAAGTCCTCCCCGGGCAAATCTCACAGTCGAGTGCATTTTTAAGATTCTTTCATGCTTCTTGTAACATCGACTTGTTATGTACAGTGTGATGAGGGTTCGTAGGGTTATTGCAAAACTTAATTGTACCTTTACAGATTGTTTCGTTTGAACACAGAGATAAGTCAGAGACAGAAATGCAGTTGCACTTTTAGATTTGTGTCGGGACCCTGGGGGGGGGGTCCAGACTCCCAGGTTAGGAACCGCCGCTCTGTCAGGAGTCATAGCCTCATTTCCAGGATTAAACATTAGCACATCATAAATTCTTCCTGTGTTCCCCCTTAATGGTGCCAGCCGAGGCCTCAGCCGCTCCGCCATAACTCTGTGATCACACTTTCTTCTTTACATTCCCCCATTCTTCCGCCTGTCACACTCTAATAGAGTTGGCAGTCGTCTGTGATGGAAATCACTTTGTATAAACATGCACAGGAAGTGTCTCTCACGTTAAAAAGTGTGCTGACATTTTGCCTTCTGGGTCTGAGGGGGAGGAGAAAGACGGGGAGTCTGCTCGGATGTTTCTCTTGGATGACTAAGCGGCGTTCGTGTATGTGGAGGAACTTCAACATCCCAGATGGAGAGTGACAGAATCAATTGCGCGCGCGTCAATCAGTCACCCTCCCGATGCCGAGTGTTTTTCCTGCCGGCGCATGAGACAAAGCAATTTGAGTTGGAGGGAGTTGTCTACATTTTCTATTTCTTGTTTGTCATGACACCATTCACAATTTTTTGGCAGCTTGAGTCGCTGTATTTTCTCAAGTTTCCTGCAGACGTTCAGTGAAATGTGTTTGTGTTGCTGCTCTGATCTTTTCCTCTCAATGTTTTTGTTGATTATGCCTTAGAAGTGTTGAATGACAACTTTTTGTGGATGCCATCAGGCTAGAGATGAATTAATCAAATGAATGGCCTGGTTCTGGTTTATAAAGGGTATTTTGGAGTATTCTGTCCCTGAAGTCAGCAAATCCTCCTTGAATGTCTTTTTCTCTGCATTTTAAATGATCTGATTTAATTGAGTCAGATAATCAGCTCCAGTCGCTCCTCTTTGATCTTCTCCTCTCCTTGTTGTGTGTGTTCGGTTTAGGATCCAGTGGATTTAAAGCACGAGGCAAGATGTTTGAAGTCAAATCCACCTCTGGGAAGCTGCTCTTCTCCGCCGACGAGCAGGAGGTGGTGGTGGGCGCCGAGAGGCTCCGAGTGATGGGTGAGTGTCCAGCCTGATGTGAACGGAAACCGACCGGCCCGTCGGGATCCAAAGTGTGCTTGTTGTTGTGGTTGGGTTTGAAATCTGTGTTATGGAGTTGAAGCTGCTTCTCACTGTTGCACAGCAAAAGGAAATGCTCACTTCACCTACAGGAACTGGAAACATTTACTACACAAACTCGACTCTTCTGTAACCGAGCTGACGTGTCAAACTGACGTACAATAAGCAGAATAATGTAATGCTTATATTAGCATCATAAGCAGTCAGCAGAGAGGAGAGCAGGCCTCAGATCTGTGCTGGTAGTACTCGTGTATGAGAGGAGTGAGATGACAACCAGCGAAAGAGCACGAGGAAGACGTTTCCGCTTTTTTTTGTAGATGTGAAAAACTTGATGGCAGAGAGCTGGTGTTTGTCTACAGGACTGGGGGGAGAAGGTGTCATGTCGTCCTCACACAGGAGTTTTTTGTGCTCGTGACAGGAGATAAGAAGTGACAGAGCTGTTGTGGCTGTTGCAGCGGCCGGTCGGCCTGTCGGTGACGCCGCTGCGACGGATGATTTCCTGTGAGAGCAGAGGAGGCAAAATGAGTTCACCGAACATGAATACGACCATAAACAGAGAGATTCACAGCAAAGTCTGATGGGAAATATAGGCCACGTCCAGGACGAGACAGATTTAACGTCCCTTTTCTTCGTCACGAGACTACAAACTCATTCTGAGGTCATGTTTTCAACTTGAAATGCGTTGCTAACATGCTCTGCCTTCATGTGGTTGACATTGAAAACAGACCTCACGGTTCCTTATTTAATTCAAGTTCAGTTGTAGATGTCACATTAGTTGGTCGTTCACTGGGACTCTTCTTGTCTCCGCTGTGTTCCTGTATGAATGGACAGGTTTGTCAATATAAAATGATGCTTGTTAAATGAAGATGGTAGCTTTGATCTTTTTGACTGTTGCCCGATGAAAAGAAGTTGATTTCAGCTGCTGTTTAGACGATTGAGTACCTTATTTAGATATTTAATTCAATAATGAGAATTCCAGTAAATATTTGCCTGTACAATGCGTTTAATTAAATATAATTGCAGCGAGAGGTGAGAAATGAAATCATGGAAAATATGAACTCGTATAAGTATATTTCCATTCTCCTGCATTTGCTGCAGAGAACAGAGAACTTCAAACATGAGAAGTGCTGTGAAATCCTTTTAATAGACCTAAAACACTCTTCATTATTAAGGTTTTAGAAGATGACCGTGCTGTGCCGGGACAGATTTAATCATCGCTCACTTCTTACAGTTCGTACGACTCTATTCCTCTCGCAGCAGGATGGTGAGGATTGAACTAGAACAACTTACAGAAACAGCTCGATGTTGAGAAGCAGCCAAGTAACACACGTTTTATCTGAAGCTGTGATGTCTTTGATTCAAAGTTCATGTCCTCTTTAGTTTCTTTATATTTTCTCACATCCTTTTTCCTTCATTCTTAATTTTTTCTCTTCCTTCCTCTTGCTTAAAAGCGTCCTTTTTCTCTCCTGTTTCCTCTTGAACATTTTTCACCATTATACTTCCATCTGCCATCATTCACCATCACTCATCCGTCCGCCCACCCACTCATCAATCCATCCATTCGCTCTCATTAATAGATAAACAGATATCTGGAAGTTCCTCCCTCTTGACTTGGGCCGGCATATTTCCACTTAAGAGCTCACGCGGGTGTGTTATCTCACTTTGACTTCCTCCCTCTCTCCCTGACACACACCTTTCAGAGCCCTCTGTGTGAGCAATTACTCTTCATCCTCATCTACATTCATTTACATCCTTTTCCAGCCTCACTGAGTCGGAGTTCATTACTGTCACCCACCTCGGCAAAGTGCTCCTCTTAACAGAGGGAGACACAGATGGAGGGAGGAGATGGAGGGGCGAGGGAGGACAGGTAGTGTTGTGACTGCTTTAACAGAAGTCGTTTTTTTGGCGCAGTATTTATTTCAAAGTCAAAACTATTGTAATATTCACCTTTCGCTGTCAGTTTACATCAAACTTTAACATCCAGAAGTCCTGACACCAGTAAATACGAGCTTGTTGTGTTTACTGAACCCGCTGCTGTGATCGCTGCTGCATGACGTTCACAGATGCACTGTGGGATATCTTTGATTTACAACTTGAAACCGGAAAAGATCTGGAACAACAACGAAAAATAACATGTTTCAGAAGCAGTGGAGATCTTCAAACACTAACAGAACCAAGCAAGAAGTAATACGACACACATCCATATATAGTTGAATTAATTGTTCTCACGACAAGGTAAAAACTATCAGGTTTGTCCTGAAGGGGGCGCTACAGGCAGTAGGGTCCTTGTATTTAATAGAGTTTGTCCGTTGGAAGCAGTTTCATGGAGATCTGCCTGATGACTATGACATATTAAAGCTGTAACTTTGTCCCACTTTGAAGCTCAAAGCTCAAAATGAAAGGAGTTCATCCTCTGAAGCATTTTGTCCTTTAGATCCTGTCTTTCATGAGCGCTACAAGATATATAAAACCCAATAAGTAGTACCAAGTTTATCTTGATAGAGGAGCTCACAGAAAAGTCTCTACATCAACGAAATCAAAGTGATTCATCCTCTGGGGGTCGTGAACATCCACCGCACATTTAATGAACATCTCCTCAGTAGCTTGTGACAGAACTTTTCATGGGGAAAAATAGTTATATATAATTTGACCTGACATTAATGTGAGGTGAAATATCAGGGTGTTGATGGTTGTTGATGGCCTGTAGCTGAGATTTCCTGCTCTGGACCGACATCGATGTCTTAACTTTAATCAGACTGAATGAGGTTTTCTCGTGTTTTCACCTGTAAAGCCAGAAGGTGGTTCTGGTTTCATCCGGAGCATTTCTATCTATCTGTTTCCAAACTTTCAAGCTGACATCTATACATGTGTTGATCAGCGACAAGTGTCACTAAGCCCTCCAAAAGATCACTCCATCATTTGTCCGTATCATACGAAATCACTGAGGCAGAGATTAAATCCATCGGGAACATCTGCGTTGCTTTCCGGCCGCGACACGGCTGCCGGGGATGATCGAGGCCGGTCTCGACGATGCTCGTACTTCCATCAGCACTTTGTGATGACGTCATCTTGTGTTCTGCATGGATTCCACTTAATTTAACACCGTCTGTTCAAACTCTTCTCTTAATGAATGAAATCCAAGAGCCAAATCATGCACACAGTTGTGCCCTCTGGAGACAATCGTGACAGAACCAGAGAGACACAGGAGGAATAAAGTCGGTATTGAATTCAGTCTTTTACAACACCTCAGTCAGCTGTGGTGACGGAAACACAGAGGGAGAGAGCGCGATGACTCGCCAATTACTCTGTTTATCTCTGAAGCCGTTTGATGAGGCCGCTCGAGGCTACGAGGCTACGAGGCTAATCTAACGATGGCCACTCGAGTTCCCAAAAGGCTTTTCTGAGGTCCCTAAAAGTTGCTTTGTGTGTCACCTGAGCGTGTCTCTGATTATTTTATTCACGTTTCTGCACGTGTCTTCATCTTTAAACTTCTGCGTTTGTTCCATCTTGCTGCGGGTCTTCATTTGAAGGTTTTTAACATAGCTGCCTGCAAGATGCCTGACCCTCAGTACCTGTTTTAACTTCTCTGATTCATTAGTGCTTAATTTAGTCTCAAAACCACACAAGAATCCAGAGAGGCGACTGACTCTGTTGCTGTTACTTACGTCACATTGCTCTTACAGAAACCCAGCAGATGTTGCTCTTAAGCACAGAGTATTTTAATATCATGTGCATGCATTTACAGTTTATCTGTGGATGTGACCTCGGCTGCCCACTTGTGCAGATAAAACCTGAGGAAGAGCTGCCGTCCGCTCTCTCGTCCCTGTGACGTATGAAGGGACTGTGGAGGCTTATAAAGCTGCCACATGTCATTACCGAGCCCATCCTTCCTTCTCTACCAATAAAATACATAATTATACCCTGCATATAACTTTAATTGGCCCAACTGAGGTCATTGCAAATCTATGATACTGCTATCATTGGTTTCATTACAGCTATTTACAGTCCAGTCAGACAAGGCAGACTGGCTCCCAGCACACACACAGTAAATGAGAAGACAGACTGGGGGATATGTGACGATAGCCCGGGTCAGAACAGAACACTTTTTATGCTTTTTGTTTCAGCCCCCTTTGGCAGCAGATGTTATATGAAGTAAGAAGAAACTCCCATCGATGTGGGTTAAATAAACAGCTGAAGAGCAGCAGCCTGGTGCTGTAGCTGTGGTTTGTAAGTCACTGGGTCAGCTGATATTTCCCCTCAACATATTTTTTTCCTGTGAGCTGCATCAGCCTCGAAATCAAACCTCCAGCTCCAGAATAAGCACTGATCACTCATGCGATGTGTTGATGCTGTTTTTCCCCCTCTCCGAGCCCAGGAGGGAAAGTGCAGCGCAGCCAACTGTACTGATAAATACAGTATACAGCTTATAGCAGAGAGAGTGGACTGGGCCAGATGTATTTAAACTTCCTTAGGCAGAAAGCCCAGAGGGAGAAATGAAGGAGAGTCACCTTGGTGCTCAGGATCAGAGTCGTGGTAACATCTTTGCTTCAGAGGGAACCAGCAGGAGGAAGGCAGGTGGACACTTACGTAACACAGATACATAACTGGACTGATGTGGTTCGTTATTCTACTATGTTGGCACTTAAACATGTCTGAAATAATGTAAAATCCAACTTTTCATTCATTGTGAAATTACTTGTTCATTGTTTCTTACTTGTAAATCTTAATCTTTCAAAAATATTGTTCAAATGTGACAAAATCATAAAAATACTGATGTCTGGGGGAGGAAGCTGTTAAAAGAAAGATGATATAAACCAGGGTTCTGCATCTGGTTTTTGATCAAGGTCAGTCAATTAATTAATGTTACATCTCTCAAATTTAGGTCTTTAATTTTTAATTACCCACAAAAATCTGCAGTAAAAAAAAAAACGTTTTAAATTATTAAATTATGGTCGAGTTTGCTGTTAACAACTAGATGAGAATCATTTTAAATAGATGTTTTACTTTGCCCATGTAGAAATGAATATGATGTAAAGAAAAATAAGAAAACAATCAAACCGAGATCTCTGAGTTTATGAGGTGCACTTGAACACACCATGACATCCCCAATCGGCGCCCATGCATCTTCTGTACAAAGCGGTGTTGATTTCAGAGTTTACAACGTGTACTTGAATGCAACATGTCCGGACAGAAGCAGCTCGCCTGCAACTGAAACCAACTAGTCTGACTCACCGGATAATGACGGGTATACAGCCTGCCATCGGGTACCTTTTTCAGGCGGCTTTCTCTTTCGTTCCACTTTCTGCGTGTTAGCGTTAGCGTACCATTTTGCCAATTTAATGCCAGGGCTCACCCCCCACACTATGTTGCAGGGGCACCATCCTGGGTTAGCGCTGTGATTGATTTAAAGAAATACAAACAAGTGTTTTTTTTTTCCCCTTTTGCTTTCTTTACCTCGTCACCTGACTTCCTCCTTTGCTGCCGTAATAACAACAGCAGCCACTAGAGGTCAACAGGAAATTTAGATATGGGTTTTAATAAGCTGCTTTCAGAGTCGACCTGTATGGTTGTTTTTCTGAAGCCAACGCCTCCCATCACCTTCATCCCACTGAAGATTTGTATTTTCAAAAGTGAACCAGAGTTTCCAAAGGACCCACAAAATAACAGCTTCACCTGCTGTTTTGTTTTGTTTGTTTTTTTCATTTATTTTCAGTTGTAATTATAATTAAACTCCTTTCATTATCCTCAATTACGTCCCAGTGACTCTCTGAAGTCGGGGCTTGTTCGAAGTGATTCCAGCCCCCGATCGTAGGAGAGAGCAGACTGTAGGGGGAAGAAGACGAAAAAAGAAAGGTGAAGAAGGAGAGAGGTAATTGGAGGAGAGTGTTCACTCCCTCCTTCCTTTATTAAAGACGTGTTATCAGCAGCCAGTCTGCTTTGATGCACTCACTAAGTAATTACCACTCCACATTATGGTACACCGACTCTTTCATATTCTGTGGAGGCAAATCAAGGATGGCTGAATGATTACAGGAAAGCATTGTGAAAGGAAAAGATTTTCATTTCTCTTTCTTGTCTACTTTCAAATATAGAGCCTCGCACTGCAGAGTCTTCATCTCCAGTCTGCTGGTAGATGGAGATCAGAGTCAGGCAGCTCTTTGGTTGCAAAATCATGATCAATGATAAATCTATGTCGCACATTTACAACCTCTAAACACATTTATATACTGGATGCTTCACATCAAGAGATCAAAAATGATTCATGGAAGACTGATTTAGAGAAAACATCAAAGCTTCACGCTTCATTTCGAGATGATATTTGAAATGTTTGGTAAAGTTTAAAGGCTGTTGTTTCCTCTGAAGCTATCGGATCACATCTGAAGCAGGAGATGCTCATCAACAAGCAACCAGGCCTTTTTTATTTTTTACTTTACGTCATTTTATTTCATCCTGCTCATCGAGACACGATTCCCAACAGGCAGTCTTTCGATGCACATGATCTACGACTGCTACGGATCTACGAGATGAGCTGTTAATCAAAGATTAATTAAACTGAAACACCAAATTCATCAGAGAAAACATTTTCTGCCTGAACGTTTCTGAGTGGCTTGAAATTAACTTGGTGGAGCTGTATTTTTAAAAGGTAGTCCACTCTAAAAATCACATTATCGTGTCAAATAATTTATATAATTTTTACACCAAAATCAGGGTGTCATCTGCTAAAAAAATAGGTGGTTTCTTGTGCGTCACGTTCACAAGATCCCATGATGATGTGATCTTGTGAATCCATCCTACAAGACTTTAAGTCGTGCACCTGTGACCAAACCACAGTGGCTCTGCCGATCAGCGTCCTACGAGGAAATACTGGCAGCTACAGCCGTAATGTAGGCGTGATGACAACAGAGTTCTCTTCAGTGGCGGACCCAAAAAAATGAAAAGGTCATCACGTGTTTTCGGGGGGCACCAGTGCACATAAAGTTGTGTATTTATAGTATTTATAGTGAAGAGAGAGGACCTCCCCGTGTTTTGTCCTCTTAAAGGGCACCCTACAGGGCAATTTGTCATGTTTTATCGACCATAGGGAAAGCAAAGAGGGCACTTTTGTTTGATTCGAACGTTTGGGCACCGCTGGAGCGCAATTGTTCTGGTTTCCAAACAGCTTCACGGGTGAGATTATATTGAATGCTGACCTGAAGTCAACAAACAGCGTTCTCATGTAGCTGGTCTTATTCTCCAGCTCTCTGAAGTCTTGAGTGGACCACTGTTCAATAAGGTGTTTCAACATTTGTAAGCCTCAAACCGCTGGATATGACGAGACTTTGGGACATTTTCCTGTTGTGTTTGTGGTGATAAAACCACAGGTATCGAGCCAAAACATGATCTTACATTGCCAACATTTATTTGGGCAGTTGGGTCGTCTCTGCTGCTTTGATTTTGACCACTCCTTTAACTTTAACATTCAATAATTGATATTTAAAAATGGCTCGACCAAATCAGTATCCTGATCCTGACAAAACGCAACTTATTTCAATATTTGAACTTGTGGTTTCACAGACCATCTTTAAACTTCTAGATTGACAAAAAAAAAAAAACTCAATTCAAATCCTGCCTCTCTCAAGTCCAGGACATCCTGCCAAATCACAGCAGCAGTTCAGCAAACATGCAGTGAACCGTGGGACTGAGGCAACATCTGCATCTCCCACTCTGGTCCCCTCAGAGGTCGGACCGAGGATGATCTGCTGAAAGTGGGATCGGAGCCGGTGTTTTCAGATGGCAGATGGACGAGAACATGCCGAACTCGTAACTCTTTAACAGCCTCTTTTGTATAATGAAAGACTCCAAACTGAAAAACAGAATAAAAAAACATGAAATATTAACTCAAGGACTCTGGAGAGACTGAGAGAGTCCTACTTAAAAAAAGGTAAAAATACATTTTTAAGCAGTGTGATTTTATAAACTGCTTTCCAAGTGCAGGGAACCCCTGGTTGAACTCTGTGGATAAAGCCTCTCTGGGCCTGCAGAGGCTGTTGGGAGGTTTGTGTAGGTCTCTTCATTAGTGATTAGAAAATGTGAAAATGCATTTAATTGAAGGTTACAACCCAAAAGGTCGGTTTAACGTGAGATTACAGCAGCAGATTAAATTCTTACTCTTTAAAATCCCCCCCTTGAAGGACGATTCAGTCTTTCTTACAACCTTTGTCTTACTTTTGTAGTTTCAGCTTCACTCTTCACACACAAAGTGTCGATGTTTGGCTCTGACCTCGTTACCCCCCGCAAACATTCACCAAGCTCAGCACAGCGGGGAGCTATGATAATAACCTCTCCACAGGCGGATGCTGGGTGGTGGTGGTAGTGGTGAGGCTTTTCAAATGCCACGCGAACAGCAGGTGAGCGTTGTGGCAGCAGGCATGGCAAGAAGTGAGCAGCGGGATGACGGCTTGATGTTCACCATCACAGCCAGAAGGTTTGCAAGGAGTGAGCCTTCTGAGTGTGGCAGCAGACTCAAGTTGACTCCCTGAACTAGCTTCATAGTAGAGGAGCTGTAGCCTCACAAGTTCATGTCTCTACAGTAGAGTGCACACAGCAACTCTGACACTATGAAACTGTGTGTAAGTATAAAACGAGAAGACAACTTTCCTTTTAAAGTATTGTAATGCACAGATTACAACAGTGGTCTGTGTTGGCTTAGCTGTAATGCCTCATTTCTAGATTGTGTGTGTTTCTGGTAGCCTATTTTACTAAAACCACACCACTGATGAAGTGAAAGAGAAGAAACCCTACAAAATAAACTGGATGTTAAATAAGAATGATTTATTCATGCACAGTTTGACCTTTGACCTGATATCCCAGTATTTGTCAAACCAGCAGCTCAAACACATTTTTAAGTTTGGCTGAAGGAGTTGACTCACATCATTACGTTGCATCCTCTTCGCTATACTTCCTCTCAATGAAAAGGAAAAATATAGTTTCCGATTCCAGATTTTCACCTTTACAGCCTCATCTTAAACTGGCAAGAAAAATTAATAAGCTCCAGGGTTAAATTTGTGAACTGTGAGGGCAAACGTTTTTATTTTATATTTTTAAGCTCACGCACCTCATTAATGTGTGAGGTTCTGCAGCTCTGACCGTCATAGATGAAGTCAAGAACCTAAATTTTTTGCAGTTATTGGGGTCGCGACCTGCACAAGCTCAATCTTAACAACAACGACTTGGAATAAAAAAACATCACAGAAACATCCGTCCTTCAGGGAGACGGACGGGGAGACCTTCAGGAAAGAAACTGGAAAGTTTTAGAAAAAACATCACCTACAACTATCTCTCGCTCTGCTTCTCTTCAGTTGAACTCTGGGATTATTTTAACTGCACCTTTGACCTCCGCTGTCTCTCCTTCACACTCTAATTCATACTCAGTAATGACTGAAACGGCGCCGACCTTCAGATGAAGTTCCATCAGATGGACTTTTGATCACAGGGTCACGGCAGAGAAGGGCTCAGAGATCAGCTGCCCTCCTCACGTTCGCTTCTAGAGGTCTGACCTGTCTGCGTCGGCAGATTTGTAATGAGGGGGAAGTCTTGTTTGTGTTTTGATGTTTTCCACCCAGCTGCTCAAAGGGAGATGGTATTATTCTGTGTCTGTCTTCGCCCTGTGGACCCTCAGTAGCCTGGAGCTAACCTTGCATCAGATTTTTGGCCTCGGATGTTATGAAGGCTCTGCAGAGATATTTGCCCTTGGGAGAGTGCCTTTTTCTCCGAATCGCCTGCGAGGACTTTTAATGCATTTCTACTTCTTTATGTGCTGGACCATTTTTCAGTGAAGACAGGCAGGAAAGATGGGACAAAAAACAGAGAATGATAACGTGCTGCAAAAAATCGCAGGACAATTTTGAACCCGGGACGTAAACCAGACCCCCAGGCGAGCTGCTTTTATCTACTTTTATCTGTACTGAAATAATACTTTTGCATAAAATAAAATGTTACTATGGTTGAGCGAGTACTCGGCTAAAACAAGCATCCAGTGCCGATAAATAAAATGTGTCAATATTCATACTCATGATGAAGGAAAATCAGCGTTTTGGTATCCGACTGAAGTTTATTCATTCAAGTATACAACAAACTTATTCTGTCAATACTTCTCTAACTCTGAAGCTCAGTTCTGAGGCGGTTCTGTTAATAGTTTTCTAATACATAATACCTTTGGCAGCTTGTGATTAGGCTTACATTAATCATGAAGAACTTCCAGTTTAAAGGTGATGTTTGTAAGAAAAGTTGATATTTGAGTCTCATTCCCAACTCGTCTGGGGTTGCCCGCCATCCCAGAGCTTCATTATTTGAGTTGGGAGTGAGACTCAAAAAATCTACTTTTCTTACAAAAAGTACCTTTAAGCTTCCTCTCCTGGTTTAAGCCCTAATTCTGAGTACAGATATAGGTCATTTAGGTGGCTTAACAGATACAAGTATAGATAATGGTGTACTCGCTCATCCCTATATTTTACTTTGAGAAACCAAATTGTCATTTCAGGGTGTTAAATTCCCAGAGTCGCTGGGACATATGGCGTATTTATTCAGTTGTTAGTAATGTCACATCTTAGCTAAATTTCTTGCACTGGGGGCTGTTTACTAAAAAACAACTTCTGTCTGATTTGCTGACTTTATGAAAGACATCAGTTGGATTACAAAATGTAATCAGTGCGCTAAAACGACGTCCTGCTGGGAGGAACACTGATGTGCTGATGCATTTACTGCTTCAGCTTTGCTCGGCTGTCAAACAGTGTTTAAACAAAAAAACAAAACACCAAATCCCTCTTAATTTATGAGAAATTACTGTTAACAACTTCATAATCTTCAGAAATCAGCTTTTTTCCAACATGGGTTGGCTACGAGAAGACAAAAACTGAATCGGATACACTTTAAGTATGTTAATTACTTGTACATTTCATCAGATTGAGTCATTGTGTATGAATTAAGGACACAGAATAACCAAGGAAATGCGATAACTGAAAAAACACACGGTTTATGTATAAGTTTGCATTCATTTAATGAGACTATGTTATTAAATGTATTCACACTGACTCAAAACTTTGCATTCAATGTGACATTACACTGAACTAATGTCATAAAATAGTTGAAAAATGTACATGTGATTAAAAATGCTTGATGATTTTGGAGTACCAGAAATGAAATCCATAAAATAAACCAACCTCGACTTATGTATGAGCAATAAAATCCATCTATGAATACAGATATTCCTATAAATTAACTTGTAATCATTGGGATGGCTTGTGATTTGCATACACTTTTACTGTGAGTGGGTTTTAAAAAATGATAACAGCTCCAGGAAGCCCCGTAAAACATCCGTCTAATATTTGATTTTCAATGCTCAGAAAGGTTTCTTATGACTCGGGGATCCATAAGAAGTTGTGAGTGGCAGCTCCGGGGCTGTGAGTTTGAAACTTCAGTCGCTGCGGGGACATATTTTTAGAAACTTTATGCAATGAAACCCTCCCCTGCGCCGGAACTGATCAAAGTTTCCTCATGATTTTTCCATCGCAGTTAAGTCCTATTTTTGGCTGCGCTTACTGACAAAAATATATATGGTGTCTTTGGCAACGTTACAGCTTCATATCAAAGTAGGACGGTGCAGTAACAAGGTGTCTTAACTGTTTTAGTGCAACACAAAAAACATATTGGTCCATAGTAAACCCTCGGCGAACAGTTCAGCACCTGAGAAAATATCTATCTTCACATGAAACTACCTGCATGATCTTCATCTTTATGTCCCATCCAACCTCTCACAGACTCGGTCGTATATCCGCCCTGACAGCTTCAGCCCTGCACTCTTTTTATACCCAGCTCTCCTTCCCCTCAGAGTGGACGCCGTTAAGCCGTAATAAGACCATAAAAGACACTTGAGAGTTACTGCGTAGGGGGGGACGTCACGGCGGAGAATTTATTCAAGGCGAGACGGTGGCAGCCTTACATTTCACGCTTTTATCTGGAGTGAATGGGAAATGTGCTGGTGTGCGAGCGGCCATTGGATTCCTGTCAGCTGACCACGTTAAGGAGATGATGAAGAATCCATTAAAACCCCAGCGAGCGCGGCTACGACTGACCTGTGTCTGTGTGTGTTTGTGTTTATGTGCGACACAGCAGCTCATCTCAGTGGGTTTCAAGCCGGCCGAGACAATGAGGGAGAAACTGAGGGGACACTTGTAAAATGAAGTCAGGATCGACGTGGGTTTGGAGATGTATGTTGAAGACTGTTCACTATGAATGTCAACTGGTCAAAACCAAATCAATTTCATGGTTATTTTGTATTATTTGCACAGACGTAAGAGTGCATCTACAAACTAACCTATTATAAAATATCATTTAGTTTAGTTTTCCCACCAGAATTTGTCGCTTTTAACTTTTTATAAGGAGGACATTCAAATATAAATGGTAAGATGAGATCAAAACCACTCGTTTATTATTCATCAGTACTAAAGATGAGCAACCGTGTTCAAAAATATCTGGATGTGTACATAAAAAACTGAAGGAAAAGACAAGTTAACTCTGACTCCCGAGGCAGAGTTCAGTGAGAAATCAGAGAAGTACAGTGAGCTGAAGATAAAGATTAAACTTTGTATCATCCTGAAGAAACATTCAGCTGTTTGAATCAGTTCACATTCAGGTTCTGGGTCGGTTCTGGATGAATTTGAACAACGAGGCATTCTCATATTGTTACAGCTCTGATTAGCACCTCTGATCAGCTGATGCTAACAGATATTTAAAAATACTATATGGAGAAACATCAAGAATATCATTAAAATAACGTTTGGTAGTTCATGTTGGAGGGAAACGTACACACTGAACCCACAGCTCCTCTCACTTGCCCCGAACGCAGCATGCATTAATGAATCATATTAAACTGAGGGACCGAAGGAGATCAAAGCAGGACAGATCCAACCTGAGTAGACTGCAGGATAATTAGACCCGATCCGAACAGACACTGATAGATAGAGAACAGGAACACCATGATACGCTATCAGTTTACAAGCAGGTGTGGTTGATGAAGACTAGCAGCATATTGATAATATCCCAAGAATGAATATTTTTGCTTGTTTCAAGGACTAATTTCAGTATTTTTCAGTATCTGAGGTGACGTGGTCGGTTCACTGGGAGGGCGCACAGCTGTCTTTAGAAACCTAGAAAGAAAAATAGCTCCTCCATGTATGTTTGGCGGCAGGTTGTGTGTGTGTGTTTCCGTCCCTCACACCTGGCTGGCCGTGGGGTTCGAGGACGTCTCCTGCAGCCGTGTTTCATGGCTGACATAAATCCAGGCGCCAGCAGTCATCAAGCCAGATTAGATTGTAAGCGCGGCGCTCTCTCCTTCCCCTCTGCTCCGGGGTGTCTGCAGCTGGCACCGTCCCTGACGAACGGGGGTGCGTTCGAGAGCGCTGGCAACGGCAGCTCGCAAAGATCACGGTTGGCACTGTTTGTTTTTCCTAAAGGCAGTTATACGTTAGCGACAGGCAGTGTGCGTCCTATAGGCAGTACAGGAGTGTAATGTGTTCTCTGTCGTTATCCCTCCAACACGTAATGGGCCATCTGTGTGAGAGAGGAGGCGAGCGCAGTTAGCGCTAATGCAGTCATAACATCTAGCATGGAAGCATAACCGACAGCCATGATGCTGTTCTGTCACCGTTGACTGACTTTACTCCGAGGTGACTTTCACAGTCGTCTGAGATCTGCTCATGTGGTGAAGAGGAAGAGGAAGAGGAAGGTGTGGAAGCAGCGTCCATGTGAAACCAACTTTAAGTTTTGTGGTGTTGTCGAATGGCACAATTTAGATTTAAATCATAAGATCCTTTCTTTTGAAACATAAATGCAGATGTTCTTACAGCTAATGTCCGTTCATCGTAAACAAATCGAAAGACCGGCCCCCGTGAGCTGAAAAAACTTCAACTTCAACAATTGCTTTCATCAGTAGGTTGGGACTGGTTATGGGACTATAATTTTGTGTCTGGATGAAAACAACAGCTAGAGATCATTTGGACTCGATCAGCAGTCTGCACAAACAGGCCAGGGATTACATTTTTTTGCTTCACGCACCTTCAGACCTTCATCCGAGCCTCCAGGAACAGGGCTGGGGACTGGGGGGGTCGATTTTGATTTGACTCAAGCAGAAAAACCACATAATAGTTGTTATTCATAAAACCTTACATCGATGTGGAAATGACCTTATCTCAAAAGCAAAGTCTAGACTTGACGTAAGTGATTCTCCTGCCGGTGATGCAGTATCGGCTTTGGCTGTTGGTAACTGAATAATACATGTTGTCTGGCTTCAATCTTCTCCATCGCTGTGATCTCATCTTCCAAAAAGTTTGATTTTTCTCTTTTGGCTGTTCGTGACTAAAAAGTTCAAGTATGAATCCAAGAACATTTTTTATAAATGAGGCCTCTGAACTGTGAAGTAATTTTAGCATAATAGCCCCATTGTGCATTGCCATTGTCAAGTCTTCAAGACTTCTATCAAACACAATCATAGAAAATGAGTGGTTGTAAAATCTGTTTCGTGCTGGGTCCTGAAAATGATACGTTGCATGATCTGAATTTGATCCAGTAGGAAGAGCAAATTTAGAAAGTCTAGGAAACCATGTCATTACATTGATTTATGCTATTCATGCGTGAGAGGAGCCAACAGGAAGTCGGCCATCTTAGCCAGAGGAAGTCGTGAATGTGCATACTTCTCAACCAGATTTGCCAGAGAAGAACTTACAAACGTCATATTTGTCACATGCAACCAGTTCATATGAATAAAAGGGGCCCCATCTTTGAAACAAGGACTTTTGCTTTATATATCCAAGTTTTAATGCGATCAGTCGAGGTTCACAGACTTGGAGACTGTATGTCAGAAAGTACTGTGTATAAAATAACAACCACGTTCTCATCATGTCAGGATACATTTTAAAAAACATCATCTCTGCCAGCGGTCTTCAAAATTTCCAGTCAAGAAATCGTTGTGTCTGTAGTGCGTTTCCATCTACTGCCTGTTATAAGTCCAGAATACGTGACAGCGTTGCGTACGTAACAGAGCATCGGTCACTGATATGTCTGGGCTTTTCATGACATCTGTGTATTTACCAGAACTCTGTGATGTTTGGACTCAAGCCTCAGATGTTGTGGTTACGTACACCCCTGACACCCCAAGTCTGTAAAGTGTCTTTCTGATTGGAGTTTAAGAAGTAGAAGAAGGCACCACTTCCATAATAATTTCTTGCATGTCCTCTTTTTTTACATGCCATTTTTTCAGCCTCAGCCAAGCACTTTCTGCAATATTGTTGTGTTTTTATTCCCCGGTGTCTTCACTTTTTTATGTGCAACAGATTGATGAGATGTATTTAAAAAAGACGTCATTTTCTTCAGTCTTGAAGTTCAAATCACAACAATCACGTTGGGTCGCGGCCCTGAGTTATAGAGACGCTCCTGATTGCCGCCCTGACGTTTTCCCCCCGTCACCTTCACTTGTTTCACTTTGACTCAAACAGCTGCAGAGTCGCTGATTAATGCGCACACAGGACAGCAAACATGAACACGACAAACACGAGTCGTCCCACCTACACATCCTGTTCTGATTGTCAGGACGGATCTTTTCTTTGTTGTCGTGTAAATACTCCGCTGCTTGTCGTGTGCCCGAGCGCTGCCCTCATTTGTGTTTGTGTCTGCCATATGGCTCTCTCATTACCATTATAACAGGCTCTGATTGAATGGGAGGGATAAACAGTCAAGATTTACAATTTAGATGAGGGTAAATTCACACTGGATACGAGTTTGAAGGGACACACAAGGTTTTTTGTTTCTCTCTGAATTCAGGCACATCAAGGTAAACTGTACTTATTCACTTATTCACTTAATACGACAAGAGAAAATAAACACCTGACTCTTACAAAGGTATAACAATGACTGACTGAGGAAAATGAATGATTTCTGAGACAAATTCTGTGTTGGACCCCTCAAACCAAAAATGAAAGTACCCTACTAACAAATACTTTTAGTATCGTAGAACAGAAATGCAAAACTCGACCTAAAGCCAAGTTCACATCACAAGCTTTTTCACTATTTGTAATCGTGTCGTACCTGCTGAACCGCGATACGAGCAGGCAGTCAAAAATAATCCACGCTGTCCACACGTCCTGATCCATCCCTCTCATACAGATCCTTTTCTTTTTCTTCCTTGATTCAATCTTTTCTGCAAATCAGTGCACAAACAACTTGAACTGCGTCGTTCATGTGTGTGATTTGTAATGTGCACTTGGTTGTGTGGTGCGCAAAACTATTAGACTGCAAGACACCAGATTATGAAGTCGTGTAGTTTGGCTGAGGCGTTAGAGGAAGTTAGTCGACAAACATCTCGCATTTATGATTTATTTTTAAGTCAAGAGTGGCTGTAGGTGGCTTCATTTAAAAAGTGTCTCCATTAGAGCGTTTGTCCAGTTTAAGACTTTCCAGTCAGTATGTCACTTGGTCACAGTTCCGAAAAAAGGATAAAGAAAACAACTCTGTATCAAGATTGCTTATGTTATGTGTTTACTATAAATAAATATCAGGGCTGGAGATGTCCCAACTTCCTCTCAAAAATATCTGTTTATTGTCGCCAATTCTCCCGAGGTTTCCTTAAAAATATCCAGTGGTTTCACACTTAGAAATGCTGAAACGCAGACGTGAACTGCATCCACTGGCTCGGAAAACCTTGTCGCCTGTATTTCCACCAACATCCCCTCCACCTACTGATTCTGAAAGTCAGGTTAATAAACCTATAATGGACGTATCTCGCTTTGTGGAAACGTTGAAGCCAACATGTCATCCTGGACTGATCAGCTGATACATCGTCATCAAATCCTTTTAATTCAAAAATACTGATATCAGTCGGGCTGTTCCCTGCAGCGCAGACTGTAACTCCATTAATCAGTAAATTTAATAATTTATCTCACATCTCACCTTTTCAGACTCTTCGTTTAGAAATGAATCGTTTCTGACGGTGGTGTGAAGTCGACTTCTCTGTTGAGAAAGTCAGATTTTAATTGTCTGTTAGCCCTGCAGGCTGCCGTCCTCCCTCTTGTTAAATGTATCCCGTGGCTCGTTTTCGCTCTCTTCTGCCCAGATACTCCTCCAGCTCTCTTTGACCCGCCGTAATGAGACGGAGGAGAGCTAAATATATTTCATGATAATGTGCAATCTCACTGTCCTGTTGCGAGACTAAAGCCGGAGTGGCCCCCCCACCCCCCCGGGCTGCGTCCAGCCCCTGACCCTCATCAGCTGTACATCAAGTCCGACATGTACCTTCATCCTCCTCCTCGCTCTCCTCCTCCTCCTCCTCCTCCCTGGGTTTAATCGGCAGAGTTATTAAGAAGAAATGACTCCACAGACAAAAAAGAAATGAACAGAAGAGGAGGCAGGAACAGACGGAGAAAGGAAGGTAAAAGAGGGAAAGACTGAGATGATGCTGAGGGCCTGAAAGAGAAGTGAAAGAGGAGAAAGATTTGAGATTTGTGAGAGAGAGAGACTGTGGAAGGAAGGAAGGAAGGAGGTAGTGGAGGAGATGTGACAAGGAGGGAAATGGTAGATGAAAGAGCAGGAAGTTGAGGGACTGAATTGAGGGACGGACGGACCTGAAGCTCCAAACTTCCTCAAATACAAATGTATTTAATTTTGTCGGGTAATGGATGGAGGAGCAGCGCTTCACAGATGGATAGCACCAATTTCCCTGCATCGGGCCACCTGGAGCATTTTCAGCAGCAGTGACTTGCAGGAGGATTTTGTTATTTCAGAGCACAAGGTGACATTTTGCTCTCAGCTCTGGCTTGTACCTAATAGCTGCCATTGCATTTAATAAAAAGCAGCAAACAAAGAAAAAAACATCTTTCACATGAACATAAATTGCTATAATTGCTTTTACTCTCCCGGTGAGTCTCACAGAGAGTCTGTTGAATAAAGATGTTATTATTGGAAGGGAAAAAAAATAAGTCCCATTTCTAAATTGTCTGTAAGTAACTCACTGAAGGTCAAAGTTGCTCCTTTCAGGTTTTCGTACATTGTTAATCTGCAGAAAGGCTCATTGTTGGAGCATCATCTGCTGTTAATAACACGGCCCCGCCATTCAATACATCGTCTGCTTCCCTTATTTATACTTTTAAAAAGGCAGCAAATAACAGTTATTTTCATTTAAGATCAGAGGGGAGAAGTGACAAAGTATCTTTCTGACAACTTCTGACTTCTCCTCCCGACATCTGAACACAAACATCTGAACTTTCTCCTCCTCACATCTTCAAAACAGGCTCGTTACTTTAGTTTGAATGCATTTGAGGTGAATTATGGATTATTGTTATTCCCAACATCAAAAGACTGATTTCAACCTATCAGATGATGAGGGTTAAAAATTGTTGATGTCCTTTTTATTTCATTAGTCCACAAACCAACTCATCATTCCAGGAGACGCTACTGTAAATATGAAAATAAAACATCACACGATACCAATGTTTTGTGGAAATGGTGACAAAAGCTCTTCTGCAGCAACAGTTTGTGCTTGATATTTAGTCATAAATTTTCTCAGCACAGTTTCACCATTGAGTCGACATTCCTGTTACATCTTTGTTTCATTTGTTCATTAGTCGTTGTGTATTTAAGTTTGCGTTTTTAACTTCACTCTTCGCTGATTCATCTGCGTCTCCTGTGTTCTTGTGTCTGTTCCCCGTGGCTTTATGGTTTGTCCTCTGTTTCTGGTAACACGTCAGCGAACGTATAACCTCAGAACTTATTTTCCTTTCTGTACAGTCTCTGACGCATCATGCGGAGCTGTTACAACGAGCTGAACTGACTGCTGACGTCTCATTACCGTTCAGAAATGAAGAGCTTTGATGGTGGAGTCCAGAAAAGGTTATATGTTACATGTAAAAGATTATTATATGTGTGTAAATGTGCCGTACATGTGTGCATGCCTGCCAGCTCTTGTGATGAGGCTGTTCAGGTGGCTGTAGGTAGTTCTGGTCTTAATGGCCCGGTGTGGTCTCCCAGAGGAGAGTTTTTGGAACAGATGGTTGGTTGGGTTAAAGACCTAATAGAAAATACATCAGAGGCTCCACGGAGGTTTAAACTGCTGCCGTCACCTCCTCCAGCAGCTCGGCAGACACATCACCTGACTGACAGTCTGGAGAGAAACTCCAGTTCACGGCTGAAACAAGAACCAGGTCCAGATCAGTTTAAACACTAATGATAATAACAATACCCACAGACGTACTGTACATCTGTTGCCCTGTTTTCTGCTGACACAGCACACCTGGTTGTCATATTCTTATTTATTCACTTTTGAAGATCATATAGTCGTCTGCCAGGATCGTCTCCTGCTTCAGGCTTCGTACTCTCTGATCAAATGGTGCTTCACTTTCTCACTCTCATTTTCCAGACTCCCATGAATTACCTACGGTGGCCCACGGGGGACAGTCCCATCAATCTAACCCCAGTGATGTGCAAACATTATCATCAGCATCCTTCCCCTCCTTCAATTTTTAGTTTTACAGGCTTTTTATGAACTTCCACAGCCATGTATGCCCCAAGACCTTGTCAGCTATAAATTACCCCGTCTAACAGTCTAATCTGTGCAGCGGGGAGCTCACTGCGGTATCTCGCTCTCTGAAGCAGTACGTCACGGTGGTGTTTCACCTTGGCCAGCATCACTGTACATACACATGTGTGCGAGAGCAGCTGGGAAAGGTTAAACTCGTGTAAAAGCTCGGCAGCGTGTTTCTTCGCCCCCGGCTCTGTGATATCTCTGCAAAGCTTTATAATACCCTATTTTCTCCATAATACCCATAATTCTCTGCCACCAATAGCTCTGGTCTGGATAAACAAAATAACTTCTCAGTGGCAGATGGTCTGAAACGGCCCGAGCATGAATTCCATCGTTTGGGGTTTATAAAGACTGTTAATCTTTCTTTTTCCAATTTTGCTTTGTTTTATTTACTCTCCTCTCTCCGGGTGTTTTTCTCTATCCACCACGTTTTCCTCCTCCTCCTCATCCTCCTCCTCAGCCCAGTTTTCTCCCTCACTCGCTCTCTCGCTCTCCGATGCTGATGTTCCTTATCAGTACCACTTGCCCGCTGACATGAAATACCATTAAGTGAATCTTCATGAGGCCTCCGAACACCGCTGATTTATCCTGCTGCACGCTTCATAAGTTCCTGATTGATCTCAGCCACGGACGAGGAAAAACTGAGGGAGGGACGAGAGCGAACGCAGAGAGAAGGGAAGAGATCTGAGAGGGGAAGATGAGGCAGAGGAAAGGAAGGGAGAAGAAGAAAGGGAACATGGAAGACAGATGGAGAGAGGTGCACAGGAAAGAATTGAAGGAAAAAGAAGGACAAAATAAAGGATGGGATGCAGGGCACAAAAGAGGCAAAGGTATGGGAGAGGAAAGGAAGGAAATGAGGAAAGAGGGGAAAGCACAGGAAATAAGAAGAGAAGAAAAGGGAGATGAGGGAGAGAAAAAGTAAAGACGGAAAGGAAAGAAAAGAAAAGGGATGGGAAGGGAAGGAAAGGAAAGGATGTAAGAACAAGGAAAAGTGAAGAGTGGAGAAAGAAAAACAAGGAAGTCAAGGAGGAAGGAAGAAAATGAGGAAGTCAAGGAGGGAAGGAAGAAAACAAGGAAGTCAGGGAGGGAAGGAAAAAAACAAGGAAGTCAAAAAGGGAAGGAAGAAAACAAGGAAGTCAGGGAGAGAAGGAAGAAAACGAGGAAGTCAGGGAGAGAAGGAAGAACACGAGGAAGTCAAGAAGGAGGGAAGGAAGAAAACGAAGGGAGTCAAGGCGGGTAGGAAGAAAACGAGGAAGTCAAGAAGGAGGGAAGGAAGAAAAGGAGGAAGTCAAGGAGGGAAGGAAGGAAGAAAACAAGGAAGTCAAGAAGGAGGGAAGGAAGAGGCGTGGGGTGAGGGAAGGGAGGGAGCTGTGGAGAAAAAACGAAGAGAGCAAAGAAAAGATGGGACAGAAGAAGACAATGAAGGATTGAAAATGGTACTGGAGAATAAGGGAAGTAAGGAAGGAACCATGAAAGGAAGTGCAGAGGGAAAGAATTGAGGAAACGAAAAGGGAACGTGCAGGCTGGATGAAAATGAGAAAAGGGACGGTGTGGAGAGGAAGGGAAGGAGATGAGGCAGAAAATAATATAGGGAAGGAACACAAAAGGGAAGAGGAAGTGAGGCAGAAGGAAACAGAAGAGTGGAGAAGGAAAATGAGGGAAGCAAGGAGTGCATGGAGAGTGAGGAAACAGAGGGAGCTCTGGATGAACGAAAAGATGGGAGAGAGGGTTAAAAATAGAAGAACGAGAACGTGGGTAGTGATAGAAGTAGTGAAGGAACCGTGAAGGGAAGGGCAAAAAAAAGAGGAAGCAGTAAGGGAACGTGCAGAAAAAGAAGAAAAGAGCGAGGGGGAAGCTGAGGCAGGTAAGAAGAAAGGTGTGGAAAGTTAGGAAAGGAGATGAGGCAGAAAATGACAGAGAAGGAACATAAACGGGAAGATGAGTGGACGAGGTGAGGCAGAAGGAAAATGGATATGAAAGAGAGAAAGCTCTGGAGAAAAGGAAGGGATGAAGGGAAAGATAGGACAGAGGATACTTAGGTAGGAACCATAAAAGGAAGGACAAAAGGAAAGATTAGAAGAAGCAGAAAGGGAACGTGCAGGTGGAAAAGGAAAAAAAAAGAAAGAGCAAGGAGGAAGTT
The DNA here is from genome assembly GCF_040436345.1 of Pagrus major. NCBI lineage: Eukaryota > Metazoa > Chordata > Actinopteri > Spariformes > Sparidae > Pagrus > Pagrus major. Next base: position 28,728,993 of record NC_133227.1, read on the forward strand.
GTGTTAGAAGGAAAAGCGAAAGCATGAAAATGAGGGAGGTAAGAGGAAAAGTGTTGAAATGAAGTGAAGGAGATGAGGCAGAAAATGAGAGAGGGAAGGAACAAATGGGAGAAGATGAGTGGAGGAGGTGAGGCAGAAGGAAACAGAAGAGTGGAGAAGGAAAATGAGGGAAGCGAGGAGGAAAAAGGGATGTGAAGGAGTGAGATAAATGAAGTGATGAAAGAAATGATGGGGTGGAGGGAAAGAAAGGAGGACTGACCAGGTAGAAAGAGTGAACCCATGAAGGAGGAAAGGAGAGGAAGAAGATAATCACCGAGGTCACATTTTGGAAACCTACTGATGAAATAATTTCAGAAGAGGAGGCGTAATATTTTGGCTGGAGGAAGCCGAAATAAAAACCCCGGGATGGGTTTTATCGATCCCTCGTGAAGTCTGTTTGTACATGTTTACGAGGCAAATAGAGAGAGAGAGGACGCTGATGAGAGGACGGGTGGAGAACAGAGCGGTAAAGAGCGAGCGAGTGGCGGCCCGGCGGTGTGTAAATGCAGGTGGTGCCGTATCGATCCGAGTGTGCCGGCTGCTCATCGACTGAGCAGCAGATGAGGACTGATTGCAGCGCAGTTAAAGAAGCACATGAAGGGAGATGCTGGGAACGGTCAGACAGGTTCCTCCTTCCTCCTCCTCCTCCTCCTCCTCGTCTGTGGTCATTAATGGCTTTGAACATAACTTGATGAATACAGTCGTAGGTGACCTGTCAGGCCGTGGAGAGACACAGATGATGGAGTCGGTCACGGTGTCATTACTCTTATCATTTCCTGTGTCTTGTCTTTATATAAGAATCAATTTTATAGGTGTACAGTTACATTTTTACCACATGTGCACCTCTGTGAGCCAGAAAAAACCTCCATCTTTGAGTCGACCCTACAGAGGTTGAAGACTTTCAGAGATGCACAATGAACAACATTTTGTACATTTACGTCCCTTTTTTCCAGGCAGCTACTTCACTTCAATGTAAATCATGAATTAAAAGTACAAGGAATGTTCAATATGGATGGTTTTAATTATCCAACATCTCTGAGTTGATTTTCATTCCGTAGTGAAATAAATGAAAAACCAGCGGCTGCCTAGAAGCCAGGTAATTAATCTAAAGCTCAGTTTGCTTTTGGAAATTGGTCAGCAGTGATGGAAAGTATAGACCAAGTCATAGTTAATGGGCTATAACATTAAAGTACAATGCTTAATTATAACATGAGGTGGAAACTATACCTTTGAGAATTTGCACACGCCTCTAATTACACTATTTCAATGTCAGACTACGCTGCCTTCCCTCGTTTTTTATCCCCGGAGCACAGGTTTGTTAAAATACCAAAACCAAGTACCTGTTTTATGCAATCTGATGACCTCAATGATGCATAAACAACAATTTAAAGGTCGACTGAAGTAATTAATGTTCATGAATATTACTGCACATTATCAGATGTGTCTCATTCCTACATTGCTGTCTGCTGTGTGATTTGGTTGCCTGTCTGTAAGGATAAATAAAAAGTCACACATGTAGAAAACAGGATGTTCAGTGGATATTGACTGTATTCTTACTCAATGAATATACATTATATGGTCAAAAGTATGTGGACAAAGTATGTTGACACTTGATATGTGATAGTACATATATTTCCAAAACCACAGGCTTATTTTGAATATTTCTGAGTCAACACATCCTCATACCTACAACACTGATCCGATACTAAAAGGCTGAGTTAAAACCCTGCAGACTGCTGATTGAGATGTTTCAAGAGTACTGGATGCAGTGGAAACAGAAATAAATTTAAGGTTTACGTTGCATTATTATGGACTATACAGTATGTGTAACTATACTGAAAGCACTTTGGTGGACACGAGGCTTCAGTGAAGACTGATGCTGGGTGATGAAGTGTCCGGCTGGCAGCTGAGCGTTGTGGTTAATCCAAAAAGGCCGTTAACATATGTTTATGAATCCGGCGTTGTTAACAGAGGCATTGTCAAGATATCACTGTACGCTGCAACAAAAGTGAAGGCGGTGTCCACATACTTTTGGCCTTATCGTGTACCCTGCTCAGTAAAATCTCTAAGAAACGTCACCCTTCACTCATTCAGCTAAAATGTTCTGACGCAGCCCGACTCTCCTCCTGTAAAGTGTTGATCAGAGTAAAACAGGACGGATGAAAGGAGACGTTTAAATCGTCTTCAGCTGCGTTCAGACTCATCAAACGTGTCTGCTGTGAGCGTTCAGAAACGGTTTCCAGCGTGTTTTATTTTCAAGATGCACAAAGTGAAAATGAATGAACTGAAAGACCGTATAACACACACACGCACACACACACACCGCCATGCTAATCAGCTTGGCCCCACACTCCTCCAGTCGACGTCCCCGGCAGGCCTATTTGCAGAGGAATATCAAACGTCCTGCTCGCTATCATTCTTTCCAATTAGAGGCTCAGGACTTCATTACTGCCGCCCCGCAGGCAGCGAGGCTTCAAACACTCAGAGACAGAAGGACGGGCAGACAGACAGGCAGGCTGACATCAAGGTTCAGGCTCTTAAACTTATCTCTTACCATCTTTGTTGAAGATTAAAGCACATTAACCACGGTGTGCTCAGCAGTGTCCACCTGTCTGTCTGCCTGTCTCTCTGACGAGTCCACGCTGCTTGTCATGTTACTGTTATACACGGCTGTGCGTCAGTTTGTCTCTTCGTCTGGTTGTCCTGTGAGAGCAAGGATGATTTTTTTATTACCCTTTCTGCAATACCATTAACCTTACTGCCACTGAGACCTGAGAGCGACAGAGAAACAACACATTTCCGTGCATTGAGTTGAAGGGAAGGTTGATTGGGTCGTTTGCAGGACTTTCAAAAGTAAGTTAATGGCTGTAAACGATGTAAGTTACATGGCTGAATGTAGATATTTGAACCCAAAGCGTGATCAGTTTTTAAAACAAGTCATTTTTGTGCCTCAACCTAAACAAACCGCAACCATTTCACAACAATAATAACAGTCTAAAAGTCAAAATATGTTATTATGTGCTTTATTTTGACCGTCAAGTTATTGCTAACTTGACGGTTGAGCCCTTCATGTGTAAAACTGACGCTGCAGAGGTGATTACTGCGCCATAGTTTGAAGGTCAGTGACCAAGCTGCAGGATTTGACGAGTTAGGAGCGAGAACATGATGCACTTCAATTTTCCGAAATGTTTCCAACAATGTTCAAACTCAGAGAAATCCATATTTTGAGTCGGCGAATGTGACAAAACGAGAATAAAATTTGAGAACGTAACCACATTTCTGCCTGAGTCACGTAGACGTAACAGTGAAGACAACAACTCCCATGAGGGACTCCCATTGTTTTTGTTTTGTTTTGATTGAGAGACCCCTAGTGGCAGAAATCACTTTTTATAAGATATGTGGATTTTCCAAAATTAAGCAGATAAAAGCAGTAAATGTTGTTGTCAGGTAAGTTGAGAGTTCATTTCTGGTGATACAAAAGTGAAGATACGCAGTCCACAGCCACGTAGGCACCACTGCAAGACTCTACTTGATCTAATTGCTAACATCAGTATGCTAACAGTATGCTAACATTGCTAACATGCTGATTTTCTCAGGTAAAATGCTTATTATGTGTCTTTGTGTTAGCGTGCTGACATTTGCTTATTAGTACTAAATACAAATTAGAGCTGAGGCTGATGAGAACGCCATTAGTCTTTCAGGCATTGAACAAATTGCAATTTTGACTTAATGATGCCGCTTAAATGAAAAAGTTACTTCAGATCCTCCTCGGGCTCCATGAATCTAATTTCAATCCATCCAACGGTTGAGATGATTAGTGGTTGAACCGATCGACTGACAGACAGTCGTTGCCGTCCCTGTAGCAGAGCCACCAGCGTGTTACTGATTGACTCGTCATAGATTTATACTTGGAGTGTCAGAGTCAGAGTGGAGCTGCAGGTCGGCCTTTTTCCTGACATCCACATGTTGGAAATGAAAATTAATTTGAAAAGGTGTTGGCTGTCTGACACGCTAGAGAAAAAAATCTCAATCAGGACACATTTTTCTGCAGCGTGAAGAAGATTATTGAGCTCGTACGTCCCTCTGTCTGTCTTCCCTGTGTTCATGATGACGGTGTGGAGGTGGCAGAAGGGAGATATTATCAGATGATGTCCTCGTGCAGTCACTTTAATCATCTTTGTCCCAGGGTGCTGACTGATTACCACTGCTCAGCTCATATATCTGAACTGTGGTGATGATGATGATGACGGTGTGTGTGAGGGAGAGAGAGGTTGGATTAATTTAAATGAAAAGTTTTGGTGAGCTATACATTTCTGCCTTCTAAGAATATATTTTACATTAAAGATAAATAATTCACACACATTTAAAAATGCATACAGCGCTGCTCTTTTCAGGATTATTTTTAATGTCAAGGAATAAAATCTGTGTCAAACTTTCAACAGAGACGAGAGCAGAGTCGACTTGTTTAAAGACCGGATCGGTATTTAAACCACTGAATCAAGAATGTTTGTAACATACAATGGATTTTCACTCTGTTGCTCTCAGTGACGCACACAGTTACAAGAACAATTCACAGGAAGACAGGAAGAGACGTTCAGCGAAAAAAACAAGGACAACAAAGAGACATAATCACATAATGATTCCATACGTACAAGTACAGGTGGGAAAAAAGCCATATTGTTGAGATACAGAACACCATGCAACGTCAAGTGTACAAGAGAACAATAATGCAAAACACAAGAAGTCGGTGATTATGTACAGAATATGCATGTAAACATGTCTGCATGTAGTATATACAGTTTGGGTAAATTAATATTTGACAATGATGATATGAACATGTTAGAAAACTGTATTTAAAGCAATTTTATGTAGAAATTGGCATTTTGTGCGATCTGGCGCCCCCTACAGGCTCCCAAAGGAACACCACTGCTCTGAAGCTGTTATTTAAGGCTGAAAAAGTTGCATAATGTGTATTTAAGCATTCTGGCAGATCTAAACTGATACAGCTATCATTCAGATTATGGATTACACCTTTGCTATCACTGATGCTATTTGGTGTCAGGTGCCAGTGTTCTTACTTGTACACCTGTACTCATGTTGATGTTATTAACTTTTTGGTGCATGAAGGTAAAGCGTAAACTGAGTTCCCTCCCCAGACAGTTTAACAACCATTCACACCAGGGCTCACCTAGCCCTAGCAACGTCAGCGACTCACACGTGTCCTTAACGACTCTGTGAGGACACTCCCACACAGAGTTTAAAAGCCTGCGACTCCCCTCCAGTTAGTTAGAGCCGAAGAAGCCTCTTGGATGAGAGGTGACACGTCCAGTTGACTACGATACAGCACTCAGCATAAACGATATCATTCTTATTGGTCACGATGTCTAAATTGTTGCCAGGTTTTTGCTGAAGTGACACATTGAGGCTAAATTTCATCCTCAAATTGAGTCAAGAAAGCGTTTAATTCATCGTCCAGCTGTGAGCTGTACTCTTATACATTTCTTCAGCTGGTGCAGATCTCAGCTGAAATTGTGTGTAAATAACCCTCCTGTGTTTCAGCTGTCGACCACACAGACAGTGAGAAGAGTTCCCAAACGTTGTTGTATGGTGATGGATGCATTTCTAAGTGAGTGATGTTAAAAACTCAAAAACATGAGCGTGATGGGGAAGTCAGACGGTTGCAGTAGAGCCAACTGTAAGAGGCAGAGTCTGATGTGGGAGGCTCGATGTGTCCTGCACAGATCTGGGGTCAGACCGGTGACCTGGACGCAGCTTCACACGCCGGCCTGTGGAGAACACAGCTGACGACGGCGAGATGAAGCCTGTGATCCGCTGCGACACGTCTGCCTCTCTCGTCTTTATGCTCAGATTTTTACCCCCCATGTCCAACAAGTCTTGACTTATTTATGATTTCAACACGTTAATCCATAGTCTGTAATCTTCCAAACTCCTCGCTGAGCCTTCAGAACTGCACCTACACTGTTGTTTTTGTCTCATTTTATTTGGGCTGACAGCTCGTCACTCGGTGCCGGCTGGGATGGATGTTACAGCTGTCAGTGTGGATGGGTGCTGTGTATCTGCTGTCGCCGATGCCACACCGGCATTGTTAAAATGTCTCTCGCTTTTCTTGCCGATCACTGTCGGGCTCGCCTGTCACTCTGGCGGCGGCGGTGGTGTCTACTCTGCTCTGTCAGCATATTTAAGCAGGGGAAAAAAAGGAAAAAGCAGAAGTTTTGGACTGATACGACCGAGAGCAAATGATTTATATTCACCTGCAGTGAGGAAGGAATCGACGGTGGCTTGTCACGTCGCTCCTAGCGGGGCTGTAATCCGCCCGCTGCATACTGTATGTGACGAGTCTGAGTTGGGTTGAGCAAGAGAGATCCATCTGTCACCGGGCCGCCATAGTTAGCTTCTCTTTCTGCTCTTTTTTTTTTCTGCTCTGCTCTCTCGAATTTTTCTTTCTGCTTTATTCCTCCGTCTCTTCATCTCCTTCTCAGTTTTCCTTCTGTATTCACTACTTACTTTGATGTCTAAACTCTCCCTTTCCTTTCTTTAATCCGCAGGCTGCAAACACTATTTGACAGCCTATACTTCCTGTTGAGGTGGAGAATTGCCCCCCTCCTTAATAAGAGCTCCTGATTTCCTCATAGCGTTCAGGAGAAGAAAGGGGCAAAGCCTCTCAACAGGGAGCGCTGGCTATTTATTAGAGAGGGCTGCTGGCTACACCTCCGGTCTGACTGAAATACTAAAATGGAAGAGCAGAGAAAATGAGAGCGAGTGTGATGATGGAGCGAGAGAGAAAGATAATAGAGGGCAGAGAGAGAGAGAAACATTAAATGGGTGAATATTAAACTTCCTGCTCCTGCACAGCTGTGGAGGCAGCTCGCTCTCTGTCCTCAGGATGTTATGTACTCACCTCCAGGAGGCTGCAATTTTAGTTGTAATGACTGTGACCAGAAATGCAGCTTTGGTGCCGGGTTGAAAAGACAAATGAGAGCTCATCTGCTGGAGAACCTCATGTTCAATCATTCCGACCGCAATGTGGTTCTGTAAGAGTCCGATGTTAGCAAAGCTCGTGGCTCTGAGGTCCGTCCACCACTTCTGTCTAATATCACAACAACCATTAATGGATTGCCATGATTTTATTTCTTTTACAGACATTTGAAGGACCCCACGGGATGAATTCTGATGACTTTGATCACGGATGTTTCATCTTGTGCAGCCAACAGGTTGAAATAAAAATGGTATATGTAATTGTACGCTGACTCAGATAACATGCATGTTAAAATGCAAACTGTAGGCTTATAAGTGAGCTAAATGTTAACATAGTAAACATTTTACATAAGCATCATTACAAAGGTGCAAAGAAGCTGAATGTCACATAGGATACTAAACGTTATACAGTAGCATGGTAAAAAAACAAAATGTTTACAAGGCTCAACAATAGGGAGTGCTCGATTGTCGAGGGGAAGTAAAAGACCACAAGGGGCTGGTATGTAAAGTAATTAAATACTTTGTTTTACCGGAGCAGATGATGGAAGTTTTCAGTTGGGTTGAACTGTTGCTTCACATCGATGACACACTGTGTCCTTGTTCTGATTCACTAACTTAAATAAAGACTAACTTTAGTCTTTGTTGTTATTTGACAACCTCAAATAGATAAAACAATTTGTGTTGGAACAAGTCAAAATGTACCTGTAGAGATTTAGCATTAACGTTGAATCCTGATGTTTTTACAGGCTAACGTGATAAATGTCAATATTCAGAAATCCAGTGCGAGTACAGTACATTTTGAAAGTTTACTCACTGATTACCTGAGAATTACCAAGTAAAGTAGACTATTTCATTTAAGTAAAGTCACTTTGTCAGATTTTACAGTGTTTTTTAATATGCTACATTCAGTCTGAAGGCTGACAAAGTCCAGACTAATACAAGCTGATGTAGAGCTGATGTCCTGAAATGGCCCCAGACTCAGGATTAATCTCTATGATTTAAGTAACATGACGTTTCCTTTGTTTAATCATCTAAGAATCATATTTGTGTCTGTTTGTCTGAACATTACAGTCTAACGAGGCTGTGGCTTTAACTCCAGTCAGTGTGAGCGGCTTTGTCTCTAATAAAACCTGCCACGTCCTGTCTGCTCATCTTCACAGGACTTTGTATTTATTTTTGGTTGAAGGGCTGGAGGACCAATTTCACGTCCAGATGCAGCAGAAAATATCTAATTTGTAACGATAAGAATTTAACCCTGAGGGGAAATTTACTGAACACTTCTGACTGTCCAATTTTAATGCAGAATCCAGCCGAGGACTTTTGTTAATATTGTTTGTAAATGGTTGCTGTGTTATTTTATTTTCTGTGGCTTCATCACTACAGCTGCAGATTTTTTTTCATCCATTTCACACAATAATTAGTTTGTTTTTTTGTTTTTTTCCGGTCATGTTCATACCTGGGCATATACACGTGTGTCTACAAACAGAGACAACACCTCGTTCTCTCCGAGGTCTCAGTCATTCTAGGAATTGTAGACGATCACCAGTTGCGGTGGAGGTGGAGGTGGTTGAGGCTGATTGAAGGAAAGTGGATACACCATGATAGTAAATTACAGTACTTCATCGCAAAATCACTACTGAACACAGCACACGCCACAAATCGCTTCTATCTAACAGCTTGAGGGTGGATTGTTCTTCTTCTTCTGATGGGAAGAGAGCAGCTTTCATGCTCTTCAACGTCCAGCCAGCGGTCATGATTTCACAGTTAGACATCTGCACGTCGGCAGGGATTCATCGAGCCGCCGCTCGTCCGCTTCGACTGAAGCGTTACAGGTCCTGTGTGGCCGTGATCATCGTCTTTCATTTACATCTGTTGTTAAATGGGATTGAATGTAGAGACGCACGTGTCGCTGGTGGTTAATCAGACTCAGCAGGACTTTGTCTATTAGCGCCTGCTGTTTTTATCACACCCATGCATTCATGCAATATACACACAGTAAGTTAGCGTGGGCTACAGCGAGCTGTGTGACTGCACATGTTAATCCAGCTCACATGTGTCATGGAGGAACGTGACATTAATATTCATGTACGATCTAACACAGTATGTGCGTCTGTGTGTGACTGCGGCATGTATAGTTAAGTATAATAGGCGTCGTGCATTAGCATAAAGTCGAGGCGGACTGGTGCTGATTGATTTCTTTTCTTACTCCGCTGTTTTTCCACTACAGCAGGAGACGCAACGAGCTTCATTTTAAAGAGATCTGGGCCACACATGCTGAGAATTCTCAGAATTTCTTTTTAGTTGATGGTGATGTGATGGGATACGGTCCAACAAAAAAGAACCAGGAAGTGCAGTACTTTAGTGAATGTATTTAGTTACTTTCCACCACTTTGTAGTAGTAAAGAGAGTAAGAGTTACTTTCCTTTGTTGCAAACCAAAATATAAAAAAACAGGCTAAGTTGTAAAAATGTGTTAAAACAAAACTATCTCCAGTCTCCTCCTGTATGTTATATAATGCGCCAACTTTGAAGAAAGTATTAAAAGACGACAGTAAAACTGCAGCGATATGCAGCCAAATGTGTCAAGATGAATGCAGGATTTTGGTTCGGGGTTATTGCTGCTCGTGTAGAGTCGGCCACCGTCACCAATCATTGAAATTATTCCTGCAGGGAGTTTCTTCTGTGCCTTGTGTGTCTCTATATTTCATCACCTCTTGAGATACTTCAGGCCACAACTGATGATATCTGCCCCTGGTCTGACTACCACCTCGTAAACACACACACACATTCACATAGGTGCACACGGACACATTAATCTTTGACGGCATCATTTATTTTCTCACCTGACCCTCCCCTCCCTCGCTGGGTCCCTGAACATGACAGCGCAGTGACATATTGCTGCTGTCTGCTCAGTATTCACGTGGAGCCTCTGATCAGAAATCAGATAGATCGAGTTTTATTATTCACACAAGTGCTCATGAATGGAGACGTCACAGTCTGCTCGGCACAAATAAAGACAGCCGGCCAAAAAATATAAACATCTGCAGTGTCATAACGTCAATAATCTGTGACATTTAATGTGAGTGAATGTCAAGACTTCAAACTATTCATCAGTGTCTGACACATAACTACAGCCTGACCCAGATTTATTTTTTGTTTTGGCAGATACTGTAGCTCCAACACAACAATCCAGAATAAATGTTTCCAATTTACGTTTCTGCATTTCTACATTTCTTTATGTTAAAGAGTTCATATTATGCACATTTTCAGGTTCATACTTTTATTTGGGGGTCCTGGTAGAATAAGTTTACATACTTTAATTTTCAAAAAAACACATTATTTTTCTCATATGGTGCATTGCTGCAGCATCCCTTTGCACACTGTGTCTTGAGACATCTCGTGTCTGTTTAATCTTTGGTGAGAGCCAATCAGAGGCAGAGTAGGGCGTGTCATGCTGAGCAAGGTAGTGTGATCTAAAATAACGCCGCTTCAGTTGTTTGTCTGCTGACTGACTGAAGTGTTTATATTTTATAATATATATATATATATATATATATAAATCTCTTTGCAGACCTTTTACTTGCACAAAAATGCTACATAACACAATAACACAAGCAGAATATGACCTAGGTTTAAACGTTGTGCTAATGTTGTCGTAAGGTTCAGGCACAAAAACCAGGGTTAGAAAAACCACCACTATCGCCTCCATCTCCTGACTTGAAAGTCTGCTCATACACATTAATGTGAACATGATTTAACACATACTGTGTTATAGAAATGTTCATAAAGGGACGTATGACTCATACAGATCTGAACATATCCGTGGGTTTGCAGAAACATAAAATGGCCACAATTTATTCTGGCGACTGGGCTGAGTGTGGTATCTTCTCTTCTATATTCATGGGTACCATTTTTTTTTTTTTTGCACCAAACTACACATAATAATAAACTGTTCAGAATTACAGCTGAATGTTTTATATCACTGATGGCCCTATAATAACCCTTTATATTTCTAAATTCCTTTTTTAAGCACATTTACAGTTTTAAAAGAAGAAAAATAATAATGCGGTCCTCTCTGCTGACGGTGGCGGGTACATCACCGTGTTTGAACTTTCTATATGGGTGATAAAATGTTGGTATGAATGAACTAAAATGACACTGGCTTTATCCTTTAAAGACAGAGTGACAGCCGAGAGCAAAGTAAAGGGCTTTTTTTGTTCTTTTTATTCCAGCTGAGAGCTGGGATTTTCTAATGTGAGGCTTCTGTTTTATCTTCACTCACTTTACTGCAGGAAAGAGTCAGTGACATGCACCGAGGCATCCACTTCACTTTACATCCTCCTCTCTGTACTCTCTGCCTCTAACTGACTGAGCAGTGGGTATTTAAATGTCACCGGAGCTTTTCATGAGCTACTGGAAACATATTCTCTTTTCTTCTCTAAAGCCCTCAGGTTTTGTTTCACCTCTTGAGAAAAAACCGAGGGAGTTAATCTGTGAAAAGCAGAAAAGATGTACAGCACTTTGTTGCCTCTTATTTCCCAACAATAATCAACTCAATATTCAAAGTCACAGCTCGCATTAAACATATTTAACTTGTTAATTCTTTGTATTCTTATGGATTAACTACGTCGTGTTAAACTTTCATCTTGTCACTACAAGCAAACTTTCAACGAGAGTTTAATTCATTTGGGGGAGAACAGAAGTGTCTCCACCTGTAGCAGTCATTAACAGGAGAGTTATTTATCCCACACGGGTGAGTCGAAGCTCCAGTCTGCATAAATATATTTTATTTCCCTGACTTTCCGACAGGTTGAGCGGTGTTATGAAGAGCTCCCTGGAGGAAACGGGAGTGTTGTAAATATCTCCAGACGTCAGTGAATCTCAACCATTAAACGCCTGTTAAACTGAAAAATACTCAAACTTGTCAAACTTGTTGTGACACGACCGAATCTCTGCAGGTGGCTTCAACATTAATGTTTCACACAAGAGAGAAAAGTTGTTGTTTTTCACTCGTGGTTGTGTAATTTAAATAACTCAAATAAATATAGAAGTGTTCTCGCAATTTTGGCAATATACTTTACTTTTTGTAGTCGTGTATATATGAAGGATCGGGTGTCGCCACAGGGGGTCTTCACAAAGGTGGGAGACACTTGTGAGCTAAGAGAAGCGACGGGGACGGTGACTGTGTGAGGGAAATGCATTCAAAATAAAGTTCAACAACTAAACATCGACTTTCGGTTTGATGCGGGACTGTCGCTCAGGCCTCCGAGGTGAAAGTCCTGTGTTTGACCCACGTGGCAACTCCGACCTCTTCCTGACGCGGACTTTACCTTTAAACGTTAATATTTATCCTTTAATAGCATTACAATTCAACAAACAGCTATTTTAATCATTAAATATTTGTTTGCAACATATGCACTTAAGCCGGTCAGGTCACAAATGTAAAAATGAGGTGAACTGCTCCACAAGAAAGCGATCCACCCTCCCCGTGTTATCCTCCTTCACGTCGCCTAATCGTTCCCACCGCTTGACTTGTCGATTTTGCCCCCAAACGATGAGTACTGAGCGACGTATCCATCCAGTTTACACGGAGCAGTTAGCTTAACATCCGACATGTCGTTGGAAACAAAATGTAGGACTAAGAGGTTTTATTTCTGTAAGTTAACTTGCAGCGACCTGTACAGCTGCATCAATGTCAATCGTCAACACTTTTTTTGCAATTTGTCTGGTGCTAGTTTCGTGGTTCTGGCACAGGAAGGTGACGTACCCGTTCTTAATGCCACCAACAAAGCTCTCAGACTTACATCAATCATTGAAATACAGGGAGGCGTGGGCCGAGGTCTGGACCAGGATAATATATCTGGACCACAACTGTGCACCTGCATTTTCCATTTGATGCCTGTCATCATGTTCCTGCCCTGATGAAGAAGCATTAAATGTTTTGTGCATACACCATAATGTTTTTTTCATCGTTTCACGTCATTTGAAACGTGTTTTTTAAACTGGAACCTGCAACATGTACTCAAACCACTGGAGCTAAACGCTGGTTGCATTTGACATTAGAAGTTTTTTGTTCTCCGTCTATCTCACCAGTGAAAACTTGAATGTGTGTCACGGAGCGAGAGGCGTTTTGGATTCCCAGCGGTGCCTCAAAACACATTTAGTCATAGCCATTGATCTGCCCCTGATGCTTTGTTGATTTGATGTACCTGAATGCTTCGGTTTACTTGAGCTGAGCTGCGGTATTGGCACTACAGTCAATCAGAGGCTAAACGTCTGCAGACACAGCTGGGCCTGCACTGCTGCTGATTACACACCATGACATAAAAAATATATTTACCACTGGTGGCCGATAATGCATTCATTTGTCCCTTTTGACGCTATCGCTGAGTCAGAACGTGAACATGTTATGATCCCATCTCTAGTTACTTTATAATATTTGGTTTGTAATTCTGCAGCTGCTGTTTATTTCTACTCCACACGTGCAACATATAGTAAACGTGTGTCCGTCTTCATGTGGTGTAAGTTTCGTGAAGCCGTCTTTGAGAAACACGTAATTCTAGATTTGACTGACTGTTTAGTTGTTCTTTTACTGGACCAATTTTTATTTTTTTTAAATACCCGTACCGTATCCTATCACACAACATTGTGCTGCTGCTTCTTATTGAGAGTCACCTCACTGCCTCCAGGAGGTCATGAATAAAAATGCAACATGGAGATCCGGTCTCCAAACAGCAGAAGACAGTCTGCACAGTAAGCAGAGCATGTCTTTGAGTTCACGTTGTTTTGAACTCTCAGCGCTGCTCTGAGCTTCTGCTGCAGAAGCTTTAAATGTCTTCCTATTTGCTTTCATGATGAAATAACATTTTATTTTAAAAACACCCCTGTGATGTTTCCTTCAGAGTATTCTTGCTTATCAGATGTGTGTGCATTCAGGTTATCGGCGAGGCGAGCCGAGGGCCGCCGTGCACGCTGACTGGAGCCATATAGATCGGCGGAGTCTCAGAGATTATGTCCATTGATCGGACAGGAGGGGTTTGTGGTTTCAATTGACGGCCGTCTGATGTTGTGTTCTCTGATTTCAGGGGCCGAAGGAGCCGTGTTCAGCAAATCAGTGGAGACGCCGCACGTCAGGGCCGAGCCGTTCAAAGAGCTACGGTGAGTCGACAAATACATGGACCTGTGCAGTAAATATATACATACAAGAGCGTGCACAGGCAGGTGTAAGTGAACTTTTTACCACTCTGTCTCCAAATCAACGCTCAGATGTTCATCAAAAACCAATAAACATCAGAGCAACATCTCCTGTATCAGCAGGAAATGAATGTGAGAGGCATAACATGAGAGAGAGAGAGAGAGAGAGAGAGAGAGAGGACTGAAGATAAGCAGAGAGGAGATTTATCTCAAGAAAGGTGGTGGAGAGGAAAGAGAGGAAGGAAAACAGACACCAGAAGAGTGGGATTAAAAAAAGATGATGCCAGGAAGAGTTGAAAAGAAAGCTGTCCATTCAGCCATGTTCAGGTGAAACAGTGACCACTTGGAACAAACTGATGATGCATACATGGACCGCCGGGAAGTGGATTATGCTGCAGGGGTGGACTGACATTTACAGAAGCCCTGAGGGGCCAAGTGAGAAATGTATTTTCTGGTGATCTAAAACTATTTCCTCTCCTGTGTGTATGACTTGAGAGTTGGTGGGGGAAAAGTATTGCCAGGATAATCTTTCGAAGTTCCTTCATTTTTTTTTTCCATCTGTGAAAATGTGAAAAACATTTTTTTAGCGGGGAAAAAAACATTTTTCATGTGTGGAAGTGAAAAAAAGTTTGTCCCCCTGTTTCCACATCTGATAAAAAATAGTTTTTTTACTTTGTATTTTTTTTTCAGGAGAAAAACAAAATGTTTTCACGAAAATAAAGGAACTTATAAATATCGTCTACGTACAAAATAAGACATCTGTCATTGTCCTCCATTAAAAATAAGCAAATAATCCTGTTAATAGTTAAGAGAAAGAAAAGTGGACTTTCTGTTTGTAGGAAAGCAAACTGGTGCCAAAGTTTGATGTTTTGTCGAGTCGTCCGTCCCTCTGTTGTCTTTGTGGCTCCATGATGTCACCAAACTTCGCTGGCAACACAAAAGCCATAATTTTGATGCAGATTAGTGCCTCGTCAGTTGGACACAAACATCTGTTGTTGTTTGGCATTTGCTGAAACAAGTGATTTTATTTTTTTTTGGGATAACTCAAATTATTATCATCAGTTGTCCATTGATCCAGTTTCATCAATTACAGGTCAACCGAAATAACAATTTTTATGACAAAACTGAGTCAAATGAATGTGAATTACTCATCGTGATGAATCCAGAGAGGTTTTGTCACCAGCTCTGCAGGTTCATAGAACTTTTAGCCTCCTGTGGCTCATTGTTTTGGTTTTTATAGTAGATGTACTGTGTGCTTCGCTCTCAGGACTCTGTCAGCCTTGTTTCCAGATTAAGTTATAATCTACCGCTACCTAACCTGCTCCGAGGCCGGTTACATTTGAGATAACATATCAACAAGTGTAAAAGTACCACCGTCTGATCAGTTCTCTGGGAAAAATAGCATCATCATTCATAGAAGATCCCGTGGAGCTCGGTGAACAGATCGTGAGAGGTTTATATTTATTTTCATCTGCTCTGAGTCGGTTTAACACCGCGGGGGGAATGTGTTTAACTTATTTTAGTTATCTTTAGTTATTAAATATTCCACCCTGCTACCAGTAGACTTGTTCATGTTGGTCATTAGTCACATGCTGCAAACACAAGCTACAAGATGGAGTGTTTTTCCTCTGAGCAGAATGATAACTGAGTCGAGCTCTGACAAACTGTACACTCAACTTCCCAGTTAGACACTCGCTGGTGAAGAAAGTGGGAAGTCTAGCAGCTACTGTAAATAAGTGGTCACACGCGACACTAATGGGGTGATAATGTTGCTCCGTGTGTGTGAGACATGTTAAGAGGCGGCTGTTTGGTAGCATGTCAACGTATAAGGTGATAACGTGTCAGAGCTGTGTGTGTGTGTGTGTGCGTGTGTGTGTCAGATAAATGTTCAGTTCTCGGCCAAAAAAATCAATGCAGACCACCGTCTTTATTTGCCACGAGGGAACAAATATATACAGCCACGTTTTCAGGGCTGAGAGTTCGATAATCACAAGGCTTTGGGTGGGATATCCGTCAGAGGTGGTCAGGTGTCACATTTCATCAGCTGTCAGACGGGAATCAGTCAAATTTAGCTCTGACAGCAGCGCCTCCTCCTCCCTCCTGCATGTGTGTGTGTGTGTGTGTGGCCAGCTGAAGACGTCTCCTTGGTGTAAATGTCTTGTTTATCATCTTTCTGCCGCCTGTGCTGTCAGATGTGATGACAGTCAATCAGAGCAGAGAGACAGAGAGAGAGGGAGGGAGAGAGGGAGGGAGGGATAACAGGACAGAAAATGAGAAAAAGAAGAAGAATACAAAGAGGGAGCTGCAGCGCTGTGTGGCGAGAAGGGAAGAAGAAAATGAAATCTGTGTTTCGTCAGCAGTAATTATCATAATATAAATGTCAAACCTCTTGACTTCCTTCACTTAGTAAAGTCAAATACTTATTAACCTCACGCCTGTGTTTCCACTTGCTTCAGCTTCTCTCAGGACTGAGTCGGCGTGTATGAACTGATTGATTGACATCTCCATCACTCTCCTGCTGCACCTGTTAAAAGTTTAGTAACTTCGTGGACTGAAATCCTCCAGCACAGATCGCACTATCAATCTCGCTGGAGTCGAGTCAACCAGAATAACTTGGAAACGCCTGCGAGGGGCGTGCAGGGAGCTTTAACGCCCGAACAAAACAACCTGTTTTTATACAGTGAAGTCAACAAGTCTCTCCTTCCTGTCCATAAACAACTTCTGTCCAGGTTTTTCATGAATTTTCAAATGAGTATTCTTTGAGCCCCAAAAGATTTTGGTGAACCTTGTTAACCATCAAGGTAAATGTTTCAGTGCAGCTCTTTATCTAATGACTGTCGAGAAGGTTGCTGTAATATTTTTGGTTGACCTTTTCCTCCAGATTGAAAATCCATACTTGTGTAACTACATGTAAATGTAACTGTTCACAGTCGTGTTCACCAGAGGACAAACACCTGTGATATTAATGATATTTACTGAAGGAAGGAAGTTTTCAAATGTCCGTTTATTTGTCAGTTTGTCAGCAGGATTACTCAAAAAACTACTGAATGGATTTCCACCAAACTCGGATGGAGGATGAGTCTCAGCCCAGAACAGACCTCATTAACTTTTAGTGTGAATCTGGAAAAAGGGACAGATCCAAGAATTTGTTCTCACTTTCTGGCATTTGTCGACATTTTGATTAATTTCTCAGAGAATGACGAATGGATCTTGATGAAAACAATCAGGTGTATCTAGGCGGAGTCGGGACAATTTGACGTGGATCCAAATAAAAATCTGGATCTAACAAATTGAAATCTGTTTAATCTGACATCGGATTAGTCTTAGTTGATTTGAAGGAGGCATGCACTGTACTGAGTGCCGTTCTAGTTGAAGAGAGATTGTAGAAAAGGCAAAAGATGCAAATGTATGTTTCCTACCAGCAGCAGCGTCAGCAGAACAGATTGACGGTAATGTTTGCAGGATGTGTTCAACGTAGCTTTTCCCAGTAACCCCCTGCAAATTACATTCACTGCTTACAGCTGTTGCTATTGTTCGTTGCTAATTTGCAATAGCAAGCTCAAATGTGAAAGAGCAACTTGGCAACACAGTCTGATTTTATTCGACTTAATCAATCAGTGCATTTTCGCACAGGGCCTCTGCTCGCTGACATTTTGTTCAAATGCTTGAAGTAGGATGACGGTCCTCGTTGTTTCTCAGAAACCCACAACCAAGAACTTTTCTTAACCTCAGCGAGTGCGTCAGTTAAATTACTTTACTATACTGAATTCATCATTATGCTCTTGTTTATCATTTTGTAGTTCCATTCAAGCAATCTGTGCATTACATTCCCTGTCATAATGAGCTACACCGATGAGTCACAACATTAGAAGGACTAACGGTAAATAACATCGCTCATCTTGTTACAATGCAATGTTCTGATGGGAAACCTTGGGTCCTGGCATTCATGTGGGTGCCACGTGACATCACACATTGCTGCAGGCTAACTACAACCCCTCATGGCAATGGCCCCATTCAACAGGACAATGTGCCCCCGCCACAACCACAAAACCTGCTCAGGAACGGCCTGAGAAACATGCCGGAATAGATAATTCCCCAGATCCCAATCAGATCGAGTATCTGTGCCGATCGAGCATTGGCATCGGACTGGGCCTGGCTCTCACCCATCGATGCTTGGACACAGGACCTCTGTGGGGTGTTTGGCACCAGGCCGATGGCGTCTGATCTTTTGAGTCCTGTGGGTTGCAGGGTGCGGCCTCCATGGATCGGACTCGTTGCACTCAAATGTTGATCCGAGTGGGATCCGGGGGATTTGGAGGCCAGGTCGACACCTTGAGCTCTTTGTGTCAGGACGCATTATCCTCCAAGGTTTTTCCAGCAGAACATTGAATTGTAACTAGAGGATCAAATGTCATTCACTTAACCTGTTAGTCCTTTCAATCTTTTGGCTGATCGATGTAAAGCTTAGTAATTTAGATTTGGTTCCTCCAACACATACATCTGTTTGAGCCCTGCACAGAATAGAAACTACAAATCAGACTGAAACACTTGCAGTCAGAAATCTTTGTCCTAAAGAGGAACATACCAGATAAATCCTACCTGCAGTCGAATCTCAATAGGAAAAAGCAGACGTAAAATGTTCCTTAGAAAATTGTTCCATTGTTGAGGTGACTGTTTTGCGACTGGTCTTTGTGTCTATACAGCACGCTGACATTCTTTGATCTGAATTGAAAGAGAAGCTGGAGATGGAAAGCGGTAGAGAGACTGTGAAGTGAAAATAAGAAAATCTAGAAAGATGGAATAAAAAAAAGATGACAAAAGTACAAAGTGTGAAGATTAAAGAACAAGAGTGGGTGAGGAAGAAGGAGACTGGCAAAACAGGAAAGAGAGAATAGAATGAAAGAGGCAACTTTTTTTTGTCAAAGAGAGACGAAAAGCACAAGAGTGAAAGTGAAATAAGACGATACAAAGAGAGGAAAAGAGCTTTATGTGACAGAGAAGGAACGCTGCAGAGACGAGTGTGATGGGAATTAGGGGTCGGGTAGAGAAGGACTTAGATGACAAATATCTAATAACAGTATTTCAGTGGTGTGTGCACTGAGATGAACTGTGATTCATCAATCACTGCTGCTTTCCTTTCAAAATCATCATTTCAAATAATAAAACAAGTGGAAAAAGTCTCCTCAGCGGTGCACAGATCATTTCTGAGCGACGCTCCAAAGCCCCTCATCATGTGATTGTCCGTATAATTTGACAGTCAGAGTCTACAGCTATGTGTTTTTCCTTTCCTCTTCCCCCCAGGTTTATGCATCTTTGGTGACAAGCAGCCAATTGAGAATGAAATATGGCACAAACTATCCAATTATGTCAGAAAAAGGGGAGCGAGCTCGCTGGAGCATGGCTAAAATCTAATCTTACTCTAATCTCTCCCAACCCCTTGGCAGGTAGCAATCGAGGATTCAAATCCTATTTTGGGATATCACATTAACCCCCGACACACACACACAAACACACGCATCCGAGCCGGAGCTGTCAGTTTTTCATCGTAACCGTAACCATCATATCCATCTGCGCGGTAATGCCTTGTCAACAGGATGTGTCCTTGCATCAGACGAACGCCTTTGTGACAGTAAAATGGCAGCGTGGGTGAATTTGATAGTGCACTTTGATTTATGTCCTGACCAATTCAGAGCACAGATAATGAGAATAAATACAAAGCAATAAGAAGGAAAGTGAATGTGGGAGGAAGGAGACGCCATGGAAACCGCAATGAGAAGAAAAGCGAGGTTTATTTTTTTTAACCAAGGTGAAATAAGATGCGAGGCGGCTCACTTCCTCCTGCAGGAGGGGAGAAGCTGAAAGTTTTCACATCATCAAAACTTTGATAGACTCACAGAAACTCCATTCGATGAAGTTTGTCCCTCAACTCTTCCTTTATGGACGGTTTTTAGTGGGAATGTTATGTAGCTGAGATAGAAACTGCAGTGATGGATGGAAACACACAGCAGGAGGCAAAGTTCAGTTAGCACTGGACAGCAGATGAAAATGTTCACAACATGCAATAATCTTGTGAGACAGCTGCAGCTGAAGGAAAAGTTAATAAAAAAAAAACAGTCATTATCTCCTCACCCACATGCTGATGAAAAGTTTCGTAGTCCACAGTAGTAGCAGGGGACTTGTTTTAAAAGGTAAAAGGAACGACCAAAAATAACATGAAATGGCTCCATACAGCTCGTCCACTGTAGTCCAAGTTTCCTGAAGCCTGAGATCCCAAATCGATTTGAAAAAGATTAAAATCAATCAATTTGTCTTCCTGTGAATTAGATTACACCGGACGAGCTGTATGGAGCCATTTTTGGGGGGTTTTATGTTTGATTTTGAAAGTTATAATTGTGCCTTTTCATGACAAGAGAACAAACTTTGTTCTCTATGTGATGTGAACAAAAGATTAAGAAAGAACAAGCAAGTTAAATTGCCTTGAATGATTATTTTGACATTTATTTGTGATGCTACGCAGCCTTTGTTTAGCCGTGCTAACAGTCTGTTTGGCTAACTAATAGAGTGATTGTCCGGTTTGTTAAAAAATAATAATATTGCCTCCCCATGGTGAATTGGTGATTCTCTGCCTGAAATTAGTATTAGTCCACTTCTCTGACCGATAAGCAAATACCTGCAAAATGATGTTCCCACCAGCCTTCGTTGTGCCTGTTAACGCTAATCAACAAGCACGCTAAAACTGAAACTTGACGTCATCAGTGTGAGTGTGTTCGTATATAGGTCAGAACAGTCTTGCATCAGCTATAGGCTAAATATCAATACTTGATACCTTCAACAACCTGTGAAATCTTCTTAGTCTTTTGGATTTAATGACAGAAAGGTAAAACTCATGTCCTCTCTGTCTCACACTGTTACTGTCCCCAGCAGCACCTGGACATCACAGGACTTCTAATGATGAGAGAAGAAGCCATGACACTGCAAACCAACCTGACCGCTGCAGATCACAGATTCAGTGATTGCTGCCTTAAGCTCCTTCTTCTCTTTATCCCTCTTCGTCCACAACCAACCCTCTTCATCTTCTTCTTCTTCTTCTTCTTCTTCTTCTTCTTCTTCTTCTTCTTCTTCTTCTTCTCACCTCAATTACTTGATCTTACTTCAGCCCCGGCCCAGCCTCGCCCCTCCTCTCTAAGCCGGCTTTGTGATCTTCTTTTCTTCCCTCGTCTTCCAGCCCTCTTATCTTTCTGTTGTCCCTCTTTGTTTTTGTCATGAAAGAAGAAAGGAAGTAAATTATGATGGTGTATTCATGCCCCCTTCTTTTCATCTTATTCTCCCCTCTGCTTTCCCTCCCCTCTAATGTCACAGCTGCTTCTTTTCTTCTTCCTCCTCTCTCCCACACCTTCAGCTCTCACCGAGCTCAGTAATTGTGAGGATGGTCTGTTTCCCCAGCGGAGTGTTTGGGTCACCCGCTCAGCTGTTCGCAAAGCCTCACCAAGCAATCAGCTGCACCCGTATCGGCCGAGATTGCCATTTAACCTGTGATTTGCTGCGTGGCACGACTGCAGCCCATTGTGACTCGTATTTAAAACTCCAAACCGCTCTGACCGCCGCGTTCACATCCCCCCGCAAGAAGCTGTGGCAGATATAATTTGAAGAGAAAGCGTCGTCACCAAGGACAAAGGAGTCACTCGCAGAGCAGGAAAGCCGCCCACAGGTTTCAGCATGTGCACGTTTACAATTTCTGTCATGTCAAAAAGCTCCAGTCATTTCTGTTGTTATCTTGAGGCGGGTGATGCGGGGAGGAAGCGTGAAAAGTTATTAACCTTTGATCCCGGCTGCAGATATGAAATGCCGCCAAGAGATGAGAGAGAGTGAGGAAGGATAAGAGGATGTACAAAAAGTGGAGAAAACAGGAAAAAAGAGGAGAATGAAGCTTTATTGATTGCTGTGAGGAAATGAGATTGTAGCAGCTATAAAAGTAAAAGGTGACAACAGGGAAATAAAGATAAAAATAGAATGCAGAGACAAGAATAGACAGCAGAATGAGAATGGAGCAGGTAACGAGTGTAAGTAGGTAAATATGTGACACCAGCTCATCAATAGATGAGATTTGAATGACACATCATGACTTTCTGAATGATATTAACATTGCCAGACTGCTGCGGTTTAGGAAAAGATCATACTTAACAGCATTCAGTCTCGTAACGTCAGTGACCTAAAATACATCATTAACACGGGATGTAGGAGTGCTGAGGGAGCTGCAGCAAAAAATGAGGCATTATAAAAACAATCAACTGACTTTAGAGAAACCTGTAATGCCGACTCGCAGCAGAGAGAAAGAGAGCGCTCATGTGGACGCGAGAGGAAGATGGAGCATGACCCCTAAATTCCACCAGATCCGTGTTCGGTCCATGTTCGGTCCGTGTTCGGTCCGTATCCGATCCCCCACGGCAGCGGAGAGAGAGAGAGAGACAAATCCAAGCACTTCTTCTATTTCTTCGGTTGGGAACACTAACCGTTTGTTGTTTAACTGTTGTTTGCTGTAACTGCGGTCGCGTGTGATTCTGTAATAATCGCGGGAACTCCTCCTTCTCGCAACTCCAGCTGTCCGGCAGTGCTGCTCCAAAACCTTAGCGGAGCCGCTCAGCAACGTACATGCAACCAGTGAAATTCCTGGGTGAGGATATGAACAGAAAGTGTCCACATGATATAAAAACTTTCTTTGATCATGAAGCCTAAAGTTACTCTACAGTTCTGTGGATTATCAGTCAACTGTATGAGCAGACTGGAGTCTCTGTTAACAGTGTCACACATGTAGATCCACGTCATATACGCCCTTCCCCTCTATGAAAACGTCTGTATCCTCACTGTGCTGTCATATTATAATCTATAAGGCAGTTTGTCCCAGCATTAACATGCGTATTCTGGTGATCTGCGTCTCAGCATGTGTGGAGAGACCGCTCTATTGGTGCTGTCTGAGTCCGTATGTCAAAGTTCTGTCTTCCATCTCGTGTATTTGGGTCGACCTTCTTTGCTTTCAGCGTGACAAGTACAAGTAATGGCCACAGGGGTATGATATGAATACATGTTATCAACTATAGATCAGATATGTTGTAATATAAATTCAAAAACATAATATAGTATCACTATATTTCATGCATCCTTGACTTTAAAGTTGTGTTTTGCACATATATAGCTGCGTGTGATGCATATACTTCTTTTTTTTATCAAATATAACAAACTGTTTATATTGGAGAGAGACAGAAAGAAGAGCAAAGGAAATGGAAAAAAGAAAATGAGACAAAGTTTCAATTCACACGGACGGTGAGGAGGAAATGAATAAGAATATAAGCCGGAGAAGAAAATGTTTCATTGCCAGACTCCCTGAGGAGAAACCTGGGAGACAGAGGGTGGATGAGAGAGGCGGGAGGTCTTTGGGAGGAGTAATGGAGGAGTTACTTTACCACAGACGGTGAATAACTCTCAGTTCTGTTTAATGCTGGAGAAACTTCTTTTTAACCTCGACGCAGAGCCACTGAGTTTGGCATCAGATTTCACCTGATGATTCCTGAGCAAGCTTGATTTTTTTGACAGCTGTGTGACTTCCACTCAGATTCTCAGGTCTGAAGCCTTTTGTTTAATTTCAGTATTCTCACCACGACCTCCACGGGATCTATTTGTGACTCTCTTGTTTTGCAAAGCATGAGATTAAAGTGTTCGCTTAATGTCCAGATACAAGTTTTTTAAATTGTGCTGCCTCTAATCTCTTTTTATTGTTGCCCTCTGGGGGCATTGGATAGTTTGAATACTAATGGGAAGTGTCAGCGCTGTTGATGCAGGCGGAAACAGAGAAACAAACAGAAACAGAGAGATCGGTTCTGAATTGTTCGGAGTGAAGAAGTCAAGATGATGAAAAAACTCGTACTTGTTTTAAACGGTCTTATCATAAAAAAACAAATCAACAAGTGGAACAATGAGGCATTTGATGATATGTATTTAATGAATCACCATCTTACACACTGCAGATAGTGTGTGTTGAGGCGTAATTATCTGTGTGTGCAGAGAGCGAGGGGGTTCGTACACCAGATTAAAGTTTGAATATGGAAACGTGCCCACTCTCCTGATCAGTGGCCGATTTTTTGAGAGTAACCCGCAGATACATATAACTTTTCATTACCTCATTACACTAAACCTAAGTTTGAAAAACGGACAGTACGTCGCTCCAACTCTCAGAGGGGCCCTGTGAAAAGCAAGCTGAGGGGAAGCACCACTTTAAAAGTCAGACCATCACCATTAACGTTACGAGAACAGAAAGGGTTTTGTGTTACTGTACAACCCAACTGGCAGAATAAATGTATCTCCCAAAAAATCCATTATTGCTGCAACTTTATGTGTGTTTAAAGGTTTAAATTTGTTAACATTTTCTATTTCTATCTCATCACAACGCTCTGGTTAGGTTTAGGCACAAAAAACACCTGATTACAGTTCGGAAAACGTCACGTTTTGGCTTAAAATACCTGTTTTGGTCGCCACAAACGCGGCTAGAAATGTCCCAAGGGTCACCACAATTACAACCACATTGTTTCTGTTTTCCTCAGAGTAGAAACTACCAACGATGCAGGATAAAACATTGAGTTTGTTCATCGATTCAGTCTCTAATGGAGACGATAATGCCAGGCTGCCAGTCTGACTCGATCACCGGACAACCTACATTTTCCTCGGGCGAGTTCGAGACAGAACAGCATCGTGACAGCGAGGTTTATAGGGAATCAATCTAAATGCAGATGGTGTCATTATTCGAGCTGTTACATCGTGCAGTCAACATTTATTTTGAAATGATAGGTTAAAGCAAATAACTGTTGCCACTTTAAAGAACTGTCAGTTCTCCGCCTCTCTTGAAAGTCAGCGTCTCGACATCGACATTGCATTACATTTGTTGAGCAGCTTTACTTACTTTACTTTTAGCTATTGATTTAACAGAGTCAAAGAGGAAAGCATGCTTTTGTTTTATCATGATTGTAGAGGTGATTAGACAGAAATGACAATACAATGACAGCTTCTGGCTGGACTCTCTCTTTGCCCTTTTTTGTTGTGCTTCTGTTATATTTCATGACACGCTCGGCTCGACTCACTTGGAGCCGTTCTCTTTTGGGTTTCCATCAGGAAAGGTTGTGGAGAGTACCTGGTGCTTTGTATTTCTACCACCTCGGTCAAGTGAGCCGAGTGGATACTGAAAGGTGCCATCACAGAGCGACCGGAGTCGCCTCGTCTTCAGCGCTCTGAACTTTCCTCTGTCGTCAGCCCTTTTGATGCCTCCATAAACAAAGTTTGTCTCCTCCATTTTGTTCCTGTGTTTGTGTTGCGTTGAGGATGTTGTGGCGGTTTAACACGGTGAAGTTATTTCTGCTACCTACACTGACAGAGGACTATCTGCAAGGGGAAAACAAAATTGAGAAAACCAAAAATGGGCAGAGCCGTGCGTGAAACGCAGCTTTATACCATGAAGAGGTTGTTTGTGTGTCATCCAAATAGCTTCACGGTGTCGTTCAGCCTTTAGCACTTTACATTTTCATCCTCCATCTTGACGTATATCCTCTGACCTGAGTTTGAACCTGAACACAGACGATCGCGATGAGTTCTTTAAACTGCTTCATCGTGCAGCCGGCAGTGCACAGCAGCTCCTCTTCCTCTCTTCCTCTTGTGAGGAATTCAGGTCAGCACCCTGCGACTCTGTTCATTAAACCTGCCAGGAGCAAATTCACAGAGCGACACCAGCCCAACTGCAGAGGATTACATATGCAACAAGGCAGTCGGGTTCCTCTGCTGCTCTTATGTTTCTTACTCTCACTGATGCAACTGGTGATGCTACCTCCTCCATGAACTGCAATAAGAACTTCATCCATCGATCTAAATCTCAGTGTTTTCCTAAACCTCACCGAGTAGTTTCAGTGCCTGGTGTCATGGTCGTAGGTGTCAGTCCAGTCGATTTCCTGTTTTATTTTGAAAGTTTATCCTCATGTGTTACTTTACTTTTCTGTCATCAGTCGACCGACAGCATACAGTCCCTACACTCATGTAAAAATAAATCTATTATTTACTTTTACTTGTACTTTTTAATACTTCATTACTTTCATTACTTTTCATACTGAGGTATATGTCATATCAGATACTTTAAAGACTTTTATTTAAGTACTATTCGGCAATTAGTAATCAAACAACCAAAACAGCCCCTAAACTGATGAAGAATGATTGATCCTGCATGTAACTCACAAGCAGCACACTTCTGTGCATCCAAGAAGCCTTAAATTGGATTAAATTATTTAATATCAGACAGATTCTCTCATTGATTATTCATGGAAAATCAGAACTTGCCATGTTTCCTTTTGTGTCATACAGCAAACAAGTTGTGTCAGGATGTGTTTGTCTTCATTTGCCTCAGATGTGCCTGTGATGTGACCATCGCGCCTGTGCACACGGCGATGTTGATGCTAAAATGATATAATACAGAGACTCTGACCACTGGACCTGTTTTTAATCCATCCATGGCAGCAGCAAACAGTAGAGTGACAAAACAAACTGCACAGAGATCCCTCCACTGATCATTTTTTCATTTCAGCCTTCTAGCTTGTGTTCCCTGTTGGAATAAATAAAACGATCCTGAAACCAACAGAATTTCTTCCAAAAGCAGATACGACACTTATTCATAAACATGAGGAACAGTAGAGCCGATGATGGACGTCGTGTTCTGTACCTGTGTATATAAACAGAACCTTTGATAGCTGCTCCACACAATCCTCCAGCTCAACACTGTGTGTGATATCAATGAAAACCGTCCCTGTGGAGGAAAATATAACGTATTTCATCCTGAATCACTGTCATGACAGGCAGACAGGAAGTCTACAGAGACCTCTTCTGCAGGTCTGAATCCACTGAAGCGTTCTGACACCTGCTTCGCTGCTTCCTGTAAAGATCGGCTCGTGGCTCCGAGTGGTTTTTTGTCAAGATGTGAAGAGGAGTGGGCAGATTTTTAATCCTCATGCAGGAAAAAAAAATGTAAGCGGCATGCAGGTGGGCTGCATGTCGGATTAACTCAATTTACACTCCATTCACGTGTGTGTGTGTGTGTGTGTGTGCGTGTGCGTGTGTGTCTATTTTTGTGAGGACCAATTTGAGTTTTGAACATTTTAAGGGGCCAATTTTGGACATTACGACGCCGTCTAGGAGGTCAGGTACGAAACATAAAAGTTTAAAGGTCGCTCCCTCCCCGGCCTTCAAAGCACAGTCTGAATACCGAGTTACATTTAAAGTGAAATAATTGATTACTACAAAAAAGGTGAACAGTAAATTAACCAATATAATTCAGGCTGAACCAAGGACGAAGCAACAAATAAGACTCTCTCTTCTTAAGAAGCGCGGACTGACCTGAAGGGAAAGAGACTTTTTACTAACCCTCCAGGCCAAGACAACACTTGCCTTGGGTGAAGAAAATATTATGTTTGGGTTTAAAATACCTGGTCCTGTCACCACAAATAAAAAATGTCTGGAAATTGCCCTGACTTCTATTTGAAAACATCCAGTGGTTTCACACTTACAGAAGCCGATTGTCTCGAAAAGCTGCATCTGACTTGGCAGCTTTCTCACCACGACTGTCTCCTCCGGGTCTCGTCAGCTCATACATGCATACATGTGATGTGAAATGTCAATATGGTCGGTATAACATGCACAAATTTGAATGTATCCGTGGTTTGCAGAATTGAAAAATGACGACTGGGCTGCATAAATACATCGTAAACTGTTCCATTTCAAAGAATGTGAGGACGGCAAACTTCTGTAGACAACTTATTTATTTTGAATTTCTTTTGTTTTGCTCAAAACTGTTAAAGTCATGAAGACTTAAATCTCTCTTAGTTAGTATTGAAGACAGGTGTGTGTGTGTGTGTGTGTGTGTGTGTGTGTGTGTGTGTGTGTGTGTGTGTGTGTGTGTGTGTGTGTGTGTGTGTGTGTGTTCGGGGTACTGAACAGAACATAAAGGTTACCTCAGGGACGCATTAACCCAAACTGAACGAGTGCCTGTAGGGAGAAGAGAGAACACCTGGAGCTGCAGCAGCAGAGAGTCAGACAGCGAGTGAGAAGTGCACTGCAGCCAGGCTCAAAAGCCCTCAGGTGTGCCAGGTTACACTAATGATCCACCTGCAGAGACACAGGTGACTCACTCAGCAAACACAAGACGTCACAGCAGGATCATCACAAGAGCTCACCGTAAACTGCTGCAGCCAAAAGCATCGCGGTGTGTTGATCAGGGATGCAACCTTGCTCAACCTTTTCGTAACTTAAATCTTTGTCTATTCATATCTCTGAACGTAACGGTTCAACTGTTGGTGAAAAGCAGCCGTGGAGGTTCTCATTACCTGCAGTGTTTGTGTTGTTATTGGTGAAAGTGATAAAAATCTGCACAGTGTCAGGATGACAGATTGCTGAACTCGTCTAATAAACATTCTGCTTCGCAATCAACACTTTTGTTTTCGAGACCTTGTTACTTTCTAATTTGTCTGTTTGACAATTAAATATTAAAAAAAAGGGAACAAATAAAAATTTCTAGCGAGGATCATAAGAGAAAACAAGTGGTGGGTGTATTTACATCTCTACAATCTTTTGTTTTTCAGCGTTAGTTATCCTTCCCATCGAAACATTAAGCAGAAATATTTATCACTAACGGAGCTGCTCTGCCTTTATCTGCTTCCAGGCTGGAGTCTCCCACTCGCTCCCTGCTGATGGAGGCTCCTAAAGGCATCCAGATCCTGGCCGAGGCCGGAGACATCCAGGCCATCTGCAGGAACGAGCTGCGACTGGAGTCCAAAGACGGAGAGGTGTGTCAAACAACATAAAAACACAAAAACTGCACCAGAGCAAGAAAATACAGGACAATTCTGGGTCCATATATTGGGAATAATATCACTGCACTTACCAAGTTAAGTGCTGAGACCTGGGAACACCGAGACATCTCTAGAAATGAGTCGATCGATCAGACAGTCATCATTTCACAGTTCGTCTGATCGTCATTTTCCAAACTGTCCATTTTAATTGTCCATGACAGTTCCAGTCCAGTTTCCCACTTCAAGTTTTACCTGCAGTACTTGATGTAGTGACGCACACAGAGTACATTTCATAGCCAAGGGAAAGTCAGAGTGCTTTACAGATGACTCATATAAACACACAAGAATGAAAAGATATAAAGCAAACAAGCAAAAGCGCAAAGAAGACAAATTACATTTGATAAAGTGGTTTTCTAATTTAGATAAACCACTGGCTTGCTTAAAACCTGACTGATTGTGTTTCTTGCTGCTTTTGACCTTGTTATTAACAGGATTCATCCTCTGAGATGAGTCCTGTGACCATAACTGAGTAGAAACAACAGCCAGTAATATAAAAATAACAGCAAAGATCTGTTAATCCAGAATTAAATCTTGAAAGAGCTGGGGTAGAAGCTAAAAATCAACCCGATCACAGAGAGAAATGTTGGCGATGTTTCTGCAAAACCACAGACAAGTCGAAAGTTTACATTTCTTTAGTTTCAACTTTGTTTTTGCGCGACGCTGTGCTCATGATCTGGTTAGTTTTAGGCACAAAAACCACTTGGTTGGGGTTTGGAAAGCATCATGTTTTGTGCTTGAACAACGTGGCTGGAGATCTCCCAAGAGCTCGTTAAAAACAGCCATTTTCTGTCCCGAGGTCTAATATAAAAATATCTGGCGGTTTCACACTTACAAATGTTGAAACGCAGACTTGACCTGCGCTCACTGTCTGACATTTTTATCATGACGACTAGGCTGATAAAAATACAGCCACTGTGGACTGTTAAAGATAACTGACTGAAAATCAAGTTTTGCAGTCAATAATGGCCTTTTTTGACCTGTCTAAGTAGTAAAAGCTGGAAAAAGTAATACAATTAACGCTGGTTAAACAGCATTGTGCTTTGTATAAATGCCTGCTCTTGTCCGTAACATTTCCACAGATGTAATCACACTATTAGATAATGAGTCATTAACAGAACCGGTGTTAAAAATTGAAATACAGCCAACATTGTTTGAAACAACGCCTTCATTAGGTGGTTTATTTGATGACTAAGTGAGCTGAAACGCCTTCATTTGTCCACAGACTGAACTCATTATCTTTGTTAAATGCTGTCGTGTTACTTCAGTCCTCCCACTCTTTTGTTCTGGCAAGTTGAGAAAATTAACTTTCCTTGTCCTCCGGCCATCCTGGCTGATGGAGCCTCCATCTCAATTCAATATTTTTTCCCGTCCAAACTTATTTTTAGCAAACAATCCAAACAATAGTCGGCTCCCTCAGCCAACATGGACCAGCATTTAGCTTATTGGCTGGTGGCAATTTCCCACATACTGGCCGTCCACCAGAATCTGTTCGAGGCTCACAGAGAAGCAGGAAAAATAGAGGACAGAAGTTGATTGTTTCTCTCCGTCTTTTTCCTCATCTCAGCCAGTTCTTCTTTAACAACGTTCCCATCCATCTTTTCCTCCTCTCCAGTTTCCTGTCCGTTCATTTCCTCCTCTTCCTCCTCCTCCTTCCTCTGGCCTCTTTCTGTCTGTAACTTTGTGATGCACCATCCTTTTTTTTTCTCCTCCTCGCTCATCCACTCCTCATCCTCACGCTGCTTCTTCTTCCCTCCTTTCATCCTTTCCACCCTTCTCCTAAATTCCTCCAACCATCCCCTGATTCGTTACACACATCAGTCCTCGCATTCATCACGGTCGGCTGCGCTGATAAAAGGATTTCCCACCTTACGTTGCACCAGTCGTGTCATGTCAGATCTGTTAAAATCAGCAGGGGGAGGATTAGGGAAGAAGAAAGTGTTTAAAAGTTTCCCACAAAAAAAAACAGTTTCATACATTAAGACAGGCTGCTGATATGAGATGGACGAGGAGAGAGAGGCCGTCGGAAGGGAAGGTGCCCTTGGATTCAGCTCGGTCCAATTAAAAGTCTCCACGGCAGCGGTCTGAAGCCACGCCCACGCCCACATCTTTGCCGCAGTTGTCACGGATGTGTGGTCGAAAATGAGGCCGTTGAACTCCTGATGGTCAATTCATATAATTAGAATCACGTTCTCACACTCCATTAGTGTTGCAAATGTCCATTTGTCAAACCTTTGTCTTACACACTCTCTCTCCTCGGGACCCGCCAGAGCAATTACAGAGCGGTTTTGGTCATTATACACCCACAAACCACACGGCAGATACAGAAATAGACTTACACACACACACACACACACACACACACTTTGTATAGCGAGTGAAACACTGTGGACTGCTAAAGTCACACAACAGACACTCGATCGTACATGCACGAGTAATTTCTCCCAGTCTAATAATCTGTCTTGCCCCGCCAGAAACAACCTTCTGACCGTGTGCAGCAGTGATGTACTGCAGCACAACCGCACTAACTCACTACACTGATCCAAACCCAGCTGTGATGCATAAAACTCAATCCTATTCACAGACTTTGAGTTGCGTTCCCACTAAATCCACGAGGGTTCAGGGCCGTCCAGCTGTCAAATCATCAAGTGCACGACGCGTGTCCACTTTTCTGTAAGTCGGCATTTCTGCAGACTTTTCCTGAAGAAATTTGCGACAGCTCATAGAGTTGTAACCAGGGTTGGGAGGGTTACTTCAAGAATGTATTCTGATACAGTTACTAATTACCTTTAAATCCAAGCATCACTGTATTAAAGTAATGTAACTTGATTACTCTCGTTACTTTTGGATTACCTCAATACCAAACAAATACACATAAAGACAAGAGATAAATAATATCAATAAGATGACTTTTGTTTAATCTTAAAACACATGACATCACTTCACGAGTGTGTGTGAGGTGTCGCGTGCACATCTGCATGGTTACAGACAATTTTAAAATTATAATCCTGTTGATAATCCCCTTTTTTACTGAATGTATCTGTAATCTAATTACAGTTTTTTTCTGTAATTTTTAACAGAATACAGTTATCTATACAGTAATCCCATTACATGTATTCTGTTACTACCAGGGAAAACCAGAAAAAGGTTTTAAAAAACAGTGATAACCCAGATGATGGCTCTCTTGAATATCAGATTATTTCCATTCTTTTATGTTTTTTATTCACAGACAGAAAGTTTCAAAATCACTTACAAAGACTCGACATTCATACATCCGACTGTCGTCCAAAATCAAAACAGACAACACTTCCCCGCCTCAAGCGTTTCTAAGAGGTGATATCGTTCGCATCATTGTTGTGGATTGCTTCCTCAGAGTCACAAAAACCATCAGCACAGGACAGAGTTTATTCTATCATTTAGTCGATAACAGAAAGTTAACCTTCCTGTTCCCAGGTGACCGTGTGCCCGGTGGCAGACATTGATAG
Organism: Pagrus major; assembly: GCF_040436345.1. Taxonomy (NCBI): domain Eukaryota; kingdom Metazoa; phylum Chordata; class Actinopteri; order Spariformes; family Sparidae; genus Pagrus; species Pagrus major. Next base: position 28,761,630 of record NC_133227.1, read on the forward strand.
CAATGTAAACGCAGATGGTTTCATTATTCTGTATCCATCCAAGTAGAAAACTTCACTTATACCACAAAAAATAACCTTTTTCCCTGAAATCTGACTGAAAATGGCCAAAACAAAATGACTCAAACTAGCAAAGTTCAATTAAATGTTGCAAGTACTGTACTGATCCGATTTACACCATGTCAGCCACTTACAGCCTCTCATGCAAACACAAAGGCAAAGACCTTTTGTGTCTGTTTGACTAGAATTATTTCCCTTTTGAGGGAAAACACCAAGAGAAATCTGAGGTGCTCGGATTTGTAAAACATTAATTTTTTATTAATCACAGGACACTTTTAGATTACATCGTTGACAGCTGTCTTCAAATTCGTTGAGCAGTGAAAGGTCAATGAACAAACAGGGTAAAAACTGTAATCAACTGAGGTTTTAGCACAGCGTCGAGGTATAAAATCTAATCCGTGTACATCAGCGATGATGATTTGGTCGAGTCTAAAACACAAAAATCAAAGACATGTTTGCACACACTAGTTTAAACATGCAGCATCAGCACCTTCAGGATGTTTGGGGATAAAATAAAATCAAATGAAAAAAATTTGAGAATCTAAAATCAATTTGAACTCTCGGGAGTATCTGTAAAAAGCCTAGACGATAAGATAGTCGGTTTTCCCTTTACCTGTCGAGTCTGTGTGTTTTTGTCCTTCACTCACACTCTCAGCTTGACACACACATGAAGATCATCCACACACAGTTACACACAGGTTCTTGCAGTGTTTCACACAGTCTGCCCCTCGTGGTGAAAGATTTGTTCAACAGCAGCTGTCTGAGGAAGTCAACTGAGACTGCTTTAAAATGTGTTCCAGGTCATTTGATTGTGATGCCTCCCCGAGGCGCCTGGTAATGGCTCCTTTACCTTTTTTATGGCTGGAGAGCTCCTCCTCTCCTCGGCCAGTGAAACACCAGGCATGTAGGAGTCCCAGGAGGAGAGGAGGGGGAGGAGAGGAGAGGAGGAGGGCAGAGAGATGGGATTCATGCAGCAGTGGTTCGTGTCTGTGCAGAGCGAGAGAGACAGAGTTTTTTCCAATCAATGTGGGGTTGGAGGGGGTGACATGAGTGGATGAGTGGCTCTGTGTGTTTGTGGTGAGGTGGCAGAAGGAGTTTTCTGGAGTTTTGTTCTCATTTTATTCCTCAAGAGACAAGATGAATGACCTGGGAACGAGCAGAGAGTGAACTTTATCGTGTCTACTTGTTTTTTAGCTGAATAGATGTTTTTTAGATTAAACCCCTTTCTGTGTCTTTAACAGAAAATATTTAAAAATCTTTGTAGAAATTAGATCATTTGTCAAATGTGTATTATTCCTCACTAACTATAATTCGCTGATGGGTCTGAATCATGCGTGAAATGTGAAACCCGCTTTGCACAAGTGGAACATGTATTCTGCACATGGAAAAACGTGGTTTTGCAATACTTTTATGGTATAATATGTAAATTCCCATGTGAAACCTATGAGATTACATGTGTAATCCATTAAGATACATGTGAAAACCCAGTGGGATAACATGTGAAACCTACAGTGTGGGATTAAATGTGAAACCTAATGGGGTTACATGTGAAACCCATGTTAATACCAATGTTAAATCCATGTAAGTTCCCATGTAAAACCATTTGGGATTACATATGAAACATGGGGGATTACCTGTGACACCCCTTATAAAAACCCATGTTTACACCAAACGTAAATTTTCACATGTGCTCCGTATGATGCTGCATGTGATCAACTGTTTTCCACACGTGGCCACACGTTGCATCATGTGGTCACGTGTTATCATGTGTGTCCACAGGGTCGGTGTTTTAATATAAAATACATTCTGGCTTTCAGAGACTTACTTTTACCCTTCATCTCGTCTCCTGCTTCAAGGATTCAAACTGATGACCTTTAGGTGACAATGGTGCTTCCTTTGAACTATACCAAGTGCATTCTGGGTGACTTTTACATTGAATATCCCTCCTCCATGCATTATTGTTCCCACTGTGAGCTTTAAATCCAACACATGACCTTTATCATTCACGGCACTCGCTCATCTATTGTCACCGTGCGCTGAATGTCCTCGAGAGTTCGCTGCAATATTAATGGAAGAATCTTTAACACACGAGATGTGATGTCAGAGAGATTGAATAGATGCTGCTAGATATTCAATACCTCGACTACTTAACATTCTGTGCGACCGACGGTGTGGGGCGTTAAGGTGTTGAGAGCCACAGACGCTGTTTGTGTGATGAGGCAGAAAGTCCTGGGAAGAAAAATAAAAGCTAAGCTAAGGAGAGCGGGTGAAGAGATTTGCTTTGAAAGCAATTAGAGTGAAGAGACGGGAAGAGACGCATGATTCAGCGAAGGTTAGTCGAGGTAAAGATGAAAAGGCAAACAGAGTTTTTAGCCCCGAAAGAAAGAAAACAAGCGGCTCCTCTGGGCTGAATGACTGCGTGGAGGTTTGACATACTGTACAGTCGTCACACATCCTGACCATCGACGGAGGAGTCCTGTCCAGCCGGCTTCAGTCCAAACACGTTAATGTACAATCAGCAAACGAGAATCTCTGCTTAATTTAGACTCTTCATTTAAACAGCAACTGGGTCAACAAGCCAAATGTTTCATGTGTTTCTGTATAAAAGGGAAAGATTTAAAAACTGTGTCAAGCAACACTGACTGGTCACCAGTTTTCCCAGTCTCACCAGTTTCCTCTCCCTCTCTCCCAGATCTCACTGGACGCTCGGAGGATCCGTCTGATGCGGCTGCCCGAGGGGAAGGCCTCCACCAGCTCCTCGTCCTCCGGGACCAGGCAGACTGTCTACGAGGTTTGCGTTTGCCCCAACGGGAGGCTCTTCCTGTCCCAGGCCGGCACCGGATCCACCTGCCAGATCAGCAACAATGTCTGCCTCTAGGACTGGAAACATATGATTATAAATAAACACACAGATTATCCTGACAGACAGACAGACGGGCAAAAACCAGACGGATGTACACGTATCGCCTGCCTCTCGGACTGATTCACAGCAAACAACACATACAAAGACTGCCAGAGCTGATGGATATATATACAATCATAGATACTGTACTGAAACAGACACACACACACTCACACTCACACACACTGATATTTAGGCTCAACCGATATGTTTTAACAAGCCAATACTGAGAATTTTGGAGTGAAGCTGCTGTCGGCTGATATTTTTGCCAATATTTCAATGCTAAAAAAAATATTTTCTCCCTTAATTTTATATATGTCAGAGTGTTAAATCCCTGTGAAAACAGCATCCACAGCGTCATGGGACTCTAAAAACTCTCCACGCATCTCTCTGAGATCTTTATACGTACAGTACCAGAGGAGTTATGAGGCTTTTAACCTGAATGACATAAATAAAGGGAAGAAAAAAGTGTTGCATTGTCGGTTTTAACAACTTTTTTAATACAACAGAGGTCAGAAAGGAACTTTAATCTCCATCATACTGGGAATATAGGACTATAGCTGGCTGATACACTAATATTTAATCAAAGGACAGTATTGGTAATATATCGGTCTGACCCTAACACACATACAGATGCATACACTAGCTGACAGACACACAACCACACACTTTGCTCGTTGGAGCCTCCTGCTAAAAACCGAGAGGGAAATCTCCAGAGGTTTACGAGAAGAGACGCTGATCTGTTCCCTCCTCGAGTCAGTACCAGAATCACTAGGGTGATCACCCATGGCAACAGCCCCTAACAACCCCCCCCAATCCCAACAACCCCATCTCCCATCTTCTTCTTCTTTATCAACATCTTCTCTTTTTTCCTTCTACGATTGTTACCACAGCTGAGACGAGGACAGAATTTCTACTTTACTCACTGGTCATACAGTATTTCAAAGCTCCATAGGCGAGCTGTAAGCACTTAACTAAACAATAGTCCAAATTTGAATTGGGTCAGGATCTATGAAATGGTATAAGGAACACGAAGACTTGCTTGTGCTCCAAGCATTACGTTTTTCTAGCGGTTTTAAGTTGAAAGATGTCTTTATTTCTGGCGTAGACTTTAATTACGTCTGATCCCCCAGTTGCACACAGTTTTTTTCCCACATGCTATCACAATGCGTTTTTGAAGCTGTAGCCTGTAGCGGCTAGCCTCTATGTGATCAGGACCTAAGAGCGACAGTGGGAAAAATTCTAACTACACTTCTCCGTGATTGGGTTTAGTTCAGAAGGTAGACAGGCAGGAAGCCGTTCTTTGTTCAGGCTCTACATCTAAATGTATATCAGTGGTTTAGTCCACAAAATGTTCAGAGGAAAGTCATTCAAATTAGCTTCCCAATGCTAAAAACTAACAGCGCTAACTGTATTTTTATGTTTGAAGGTGTTACTGATGAGATGTCGCCCAGGTTTTACACAAACCTCAATCTCTCCACCGCTGCTCTGTTCAATCTTCTTTCTTTAAATTTTTATCTGTGATAATCTCTTGATTTTAAACTGAACATAAAGCTGTTTTAACTTTACATAATGACTGTCAGTGTTCTGTTTTGCCTGCATAATCCCGTCCGTGTCTCCTCCGACGGCCCCGACAACAAGGAAAATTATAAAACAACTCGACATCCTCAACAGGACCTGTGTCATAAATGCCCGATGTAAGCTGCTGGAACCTCGGCGGTGGTCACCCTACTTGTTTCTTGCACTGGGACATTTTTAAAAAAGGACAAACAAACAAACAAACTAATGCGAGCCGCTCTGTTGAAAGAGGGGAACTGTGCCTGTGCCTTATGTCGATGCACTTGTGGCAAGAAGAAGCACATCACACAGACTTTCTTTGGCATCAACGAGTAACATGATCTCTGATTTCAGTTCAGTTTCATCCCATCCACAAACCTCTCCCTCGTGTGAATGCAAAGACCTTCAGCCATGTCCGACTGTAGCGCCCCCCTGCTGTCAACACCTGACTCTGCAAAAGGATGAGGCGTTTTTTTTTTTTTCTTTGCTTTACCACTTTAGCTTCCCGAGTTTGGGCTGTAATTCTTGTTACTTTGCTTTCATGATCAAATACTCCGTGTGAAAACATGTAAGTGTGTTTCTGTTGATGTTTGAAGTGATGAACATGTGATCCTGTGGAGTTTAACAGGCAGATTACGCCACTGATGGGTCTGATTTCCACTGGGTATCACAAACCACTCGGCCAAAAGCGTCTAGTTTCTACAAGATGTTACCACAGAGGATCATTATGTCTCTCGCACTGGTTTTTCTGTTTTAACAGTTTCAGTTCTGGTGTCTGAAGATGTTAAAGGTCCTATATAATGTTTAATGTTGACAAGACACATACGTTTTCTCATACTGTCCATTGCTGCAGCATCTTTATTCCCTCCTCTGTCTGAACACTCTGTTGTAGCTCCTGTCTCTTTCAGGCGCCCCTCCCAAAAAGCCAAGTCTGCTCTGATTGGTCAGCTCTCACAGGCCTGAGCATGCGCCGCCTACCGTGTTTCCTCATCAGCTCTGCAGGTGTTCTTGCAACCACATCCGTGCTGAGGGCGACGATTTTATCGTTGTAAAATCGCAACCGTACGGAAGTCGTGACGTCTCCTAGAATCTAATCGTGTTTTAAAACACTAAAACAGACATGAAATGTCACTTTCTATAATATGAGAAGCACGATCATTTGTAACCTTTGCCATCATCATTATTATTATTATTATTATTATTATTAACAATGAAACCATAGTTGCTATCCACAGATATTCTAGAAAGCATTTCACATTGCAGTGCTGAGCCCTGTTGCCCCGTGGTGGCATCAGATCATCCACAGACTCGTACCGGCCGCCACGAGAGATGGATAAGGTCCCATTTTTCATGTCACGTTACAATCCGCTCATATATGGCCAATAAAAAAAGGGATTAATACAAGTAGATCGCAACAGATTGTTCCATAGAGCCTCTTTTATTGAATCTTTAATATTCAATAACTTGCCGTGTAAAGAGGTGAAGATCTTGTGTGATAGTATCCAGGAGGAACTAGCTCTTCTGGCCGAGTGCTTTGTGATAACTCCTGAACACACTCATAGCAGCGCGCAGCATTTATTTCTATCTTCTGTTGTTTTTAAAGTGTCGCATCCTTTTTCAGGAGTCAGGTGTACCAACCTCCTCTCTGTCTCTCAGCTTCTCTGTCGCTGTATATTAAAGGACTTTCAGAAATATTTCACAACAAAATTGAACCTATCTGATGTATCTGTTTTTTGAATACGTGTACACAAGAGAAATACACATTTTTTTGATACGGTTGTAAATAATGTACACATAAACCGTCCCGTCGGCGCACCTCAGACGATCCACGCCGACGAAAGAGAAACCAAGCTCTTTTGCAAAAAGGAAAACCTTTTTTTTTAATGTACATCAGTCTGTGTTTTTATACTAAAAGGGCAAAAAAATAATGTAAAAGGATATTCATTGAGTTAGCATGTACAGCAATGTATACGATGTTGGCCTGTGGAGAACAAGCAGGTTTTGTTTTTTATGCCTTCTCCTTCCTGTACCCGTCTCTCTCCTGCCGAGCTCAGATGTTTAACACAGACACTCGCCTCGCTTTTTCTTTATGTTCTGCCGCTGTTGTTCTGTTGGGCCCGAGGTCTTTGCATTCTCTCTCTCCCCAAGTGTGCTGTGTGTAAACTTGTGCTATGAGTGAGCTTTTGTTTGGTTCATCTGCTCCACAGAACGAGCTGAGCGGTTTCTCAGAGAAACAAAACACCGAAACCAGAAGATAAAAAGGAAATAAAGCAGAGAAGGAAATGATACACGGGGGGTTATGATTGGATTAATGCAGAGACAAGCAACAAAAATCCACAAAAAAATCCAATTATAAATCTTTTTTTATCAATCAGACACAAGTTGTGAAAAAGTCAACTTTGATATTGGAATATAGAACATTTTCATTGATTTTCAAAGTAAGACATGATTGTAATTCATAGATAACGATACAATCTAGATTATTATTTGTCTTTAAGTGCAAATTGCACAAGTCTTGCAGTCAAAATAATCTACAGGTGATTAGATTACGATGGATTACGTTGATGATTGACGAGCGGATGACATCCTGTAACGCAGCCCTGTGTTCACGCTCTGTACTTCCTTTCCTGGTTTTACACCCTGAGGTTAACATCCATCCTGAATATTTACATTTTTTCTTCATTCCTCAGTCTGAAACTGCCGTTCATGGAGTAGTTTTCAAAGATGCCAAAATAAAAAGGCGTTTGCTCAAACGGATTGCAGTAGTCATTGGATCCTCACTGACCAGAAAAAAACTGCTAGAAATTCTACGTAGTGAACAAGAAACTTTCCCTGCAGACTTCTTCATGAAGGAGACGTGGAGCTCTGGCCTCTCTCAGAGCTAGCCACTGTTTCAGCTGTATCCAAATGAAGTCCATTCAATTCTCAATCATTTTAACTTCCGTGAGATTTCCTTTCCAGGTTTCCAAATAAATGTCCAGCAAATAAAAATGTACAGAAAATCTGCAGAAGAAAATACAAATGTGTTTACATCCACTAATGGTGTGCAAGTTATCTAAGCTGGTTAGTCAGAGAAAAGTATTAGGTGCTTTTGTTGAATTTTGCTTTTATCAATACATCATTTCCATCTTGCAAACATGCAATATTTTGCCTTTTACTGACAGTAAATCTCCAGAATGAATCTGAGATTTTCAGAAGTACTGACGAACAAAACGATTTAACCCTTAAACAAGACATCTCAGACGTATTCTGGAGATTTTCTGTAGGTGAAAGAGGAGATAATGCATTTCTTTTACGCTCAGCTGAGATGGAAATGGTGTATTGATAAAAGCAAAAAAAAAATCTCCAGAATGTGTCTGAGATTTTCAGAAGTACTGATGAACAAAACAATTTAACCCTTTAAACAATTTAAGTTGGAGCTGCATGTCCCAACCAGCAACACAGACAGACTCCCAACGCCTCCTCCACAGTTGCAGTTGATAATTATCTTTGTATCTCGATTCATAACGGCGGAGGGAAGACGAGATGCACAGAATAACTGTAATATAATAACTGTTACACTCATATTCTCAGAAAACCAGTCAGATAAGAGAGACATGTCAGAAATATGCTTATCCATTTTTTTCTGTGACTGAAATTACATCTGTCATCTGTCTGTTTAAGATTCTGCCTTATTTTGCATGTTTCATTAAAATTATAATATAATTTACACTCGAATCATTTTATTAAACAGCATTATTCTTCATAATAGGTGTAATTATTGGCCCAGAAGGTAGTTTATACCTTTTCGTATGTATTTTCAGTCACAGAAAAAATATGCGAGAAAAATATTTCTGATACGTCTCTCAGGATTTAACCAAAATCACTTTTTATACTGTTGCTGGGTGGTGTCGACCTCAGCAGACGACCATGTAAAATATCCCTCAAAATAACACATATTGGGGGAAGTCATTGTCATCAGTCATGAGGCCGGCCAGGAGACAGCGTGCAGGCTTCAGTGACGTGAGACACGCTGATGGTTCAACAGGTTGATGTTCATGTTTGTTGCAATTTCCCTTTTTCTGGTCTTTCCTCACCCGCTGTGCTTTAGACGCAAGTGTATCACAAATAACACAATGTCATCCAGCTGTGAAGTCGACAATAAGAAAGTGAAAAACACAGCTGTTTAAGTTTTCAGAGGCTCAGAAGCTGGTTTCAGGCAATCGGAGAAGAACGGGACTTTTAATCTGAGTTTGACAGCGTTTGATTTTTTTTAAATAACATTTCATCCTAAATGAAAACAGGAAGTCATCTTCTCCCTCAGGCCGAGCTTCACTCGACTGAATCCTTTTCATCTAAACTGCAAACATTTCGACTTACAGAGCGCATTCACGGGGTGAATGAAGGACGGCGGGGATTGTACAGAATTATAAAGAGATGTATGGAGTTTGTAACTGTTTAATTTCCTGTCCACAGGCAGCCAGGAGCTACAGTAGATTGATGACAGTGAGCTCATGTCCTCAGTGCTGCTTCCTGTAAATCTGATCCATAAAACTACCACTTGGTGCACATTTCCTCAGGCTGATTGCAATATTTTTTAGGCTCTATAAATTCAAATTTAACAACCTTTGACTGTTGTTGATTTTGATGATTATTTTCTTAGTTACTCAATTAGTTGTTTGGTTTATAAAATGTCAGAAAACGGTGAAAAATGTTCCCAAGATGACGTCATCAAATGTCAAAAAACCCAATCCTTCAGTCAGTCCTTCATCAGAAGTCGTTCGACGTAGATATGTTGGGTTTTAGTGTGTTTTCTCCGTCATCCTCCATCGACTTCAATACAGCTGTCACCACAGTCTGGCACCAACGTGAGATTCAGTGGCGTACAGACCCATCCCTTTCAGGTTTCCACATACCGCTGATGTCCTCAACTTCACCGTCCTGATGGCACATGAGTAATCAAATGTGTGAAATTGGTTTCCGGAGAGGTTTGATGCCTTTTTCTTTGTCTCTGGGCGTAAAAGCGGCTGACGTGCTATTAAGACCCACTGAAGGAGAAGAGACACGCCCTGGAGCTTTTTGTCAGGCGTTAATGAAGCTTTTCATTCCACAGAATAAGAATTAAAAAAACAGACAGTTATTTAAGTCCAGACCGTCTTTGCCTTCCTTCTTCCGGCAACAGCTGTTCCACAAACTGTCCTGTTACTAAAAGTCAAATATCAGCTCCTTTAAAACAGACAAATGAGTGTGTTTGAATCTGCTGCGGAGCCACAACTTTATTTTTAATTTGATGATTTTCCTCCGACCCTCGCGCTGAGCCCTGGCAGGGTTCAGTCCGGGTCGTGTCTCCTCTCTTGTTCGCCCGTGTTATCAGGCGAGTGAACCGGTGCCACCCCAGATTAAGCCGCGCTCCTCGCTTTCTTCAGCTCATGATGGCTGCAGAGAGAGAGCGTTTGATCTGTGTTTCTGAGCTGCTGGAGGCCTGGAAAATGGGCTTCGCTTGCACTGCTCATTAGCCAATCTTCAGTGAGCGGCGGCTCACCTCGAGCTACTGATACACTGCAGAAAATATTCGTCTCAGCTTCAGTATCAGTCTCCTGTGTCAAGTTAGCAGATATTTCTGAAACAACTGATATTATCTGCAGTCCAATTTAAATGTTTGTTGTAGGAGCCCTCTCGCTTCTGTTTCTTTCTCCAGCAGTAAAGGATGAAAGCAGCTTCCCCTTCAATCACACGTCCGTTACGCCGACTTGACCCTCACTTATCAGGCTTTCCTCACGCGACAGCTCTATCTTTGTCACTTCAACGACGCCGATGGCGAACGGAGGACGCTTCAAGGTCAAGCGTCTTCCTCACACAAAGGCAGAGTAAGATTTCATGCCTTTGATGACTTTGTGCCATCTCACTTGTCAGCAAGTCTTTTAAGAAAAGAGCTTCTTCTTCTTCTTGCGTCTTCATACAAAGAGTCGCCGTCTTAGAGATGAATCTTCTGCTGGATTATTGGAATAAGAAGCTCATAAAGCTGAGAGTGAGTTATTGACAGGGCTTCTCTCTGTGTCATGCCTCAGCTGAAAGGAGAAAAAGTAAAAGGGTTTATCTTTTCTTTTTCTTTTTTTGGAGAGAGAATTTTACCTGAAGGGCTGCATGAAGGAATGAAGTGTGTGTGATGCAAAAAGGTTTCCTTGAACTCTTACTGAAGATGTTAAACACACATTTACAGACACATGGCCTGTTGTTGGATCAGTGAGGCTGGTTTCTGTGCTGTTCAGTGACAAAGTTCCCACAGAGAAGTGATAAAACATGAATATCACCCATGTCTAATATAACAGTATGTCAGCTGTGTAACTGCTAGCTTAGCTTTGTAGCTTTAGCTTTACTCAGCTGTTGCACATTTTCTTTATGATCATCAGGGAAAAGCTTTCCTTATTTTATTGTTTGGTTTTTTAACGTAAAAGCAACTGTTTGGTTAGTTCGGGCAACACAAACTTTTATTTGTGTGTCATCTGCAAAGAGTCGAAAACCTTTAACGAAATATATATTGTGTTTGAGCCGTTGAAACTGTCCCAGTGTCTCCTTAAATATACCCAGTTTTTTTTGGTTTTTTTTACCCTTTTGATTTAATAATCATAACGTTGTGGACACTGACACTGAACAGAGAAAAACTCAGTGTTTGCTTGAGTGAGAATTTTATTTGTCAGGCGTCCAGGATGTTATAGTGTTTTTTTGTCTATGCAATTATTTATGTCAGTAAACTTAAAGTTATCTTCCTTTCTGTCTACAGTTTGTATTTATGAGCTGAGTTGCATCTAGACTTTATCAATAAAGTTATTTTGAAAAGATCACTTCCAGCTGACACAGTGACAAACTTTATAGTTTGTCCTGTCTTTCACTGGAATCCTCAGACACACAAAGTAAACTTTAATAATCTTATATTTACTGGATCCAGAGAAAAAAGGCTCACAGCTGACAGCTTGCTGCTGCTATTGGCCAGAATTGATAAAATTTAATGTTGGACCGGTTTCAGTTTTGGAAGCCAGCAATCTCAGTCCACAGATAATCAGTTACTGAGTGAGATGTGATTTTGTCACTTCAGTGTGAAAGTAAACGCCGGGGTCAGAGGTCACGTCATGGTCCTAAATCAGCTCCAATTGCATTGAGTGTTTTGTTCCAACGCTGCTGCATTTTCTAGTTTGAAACATGCATTTATTAAAGAGTGTGTGTGATACTGAAACAATTTAGTTTTGTGTCCCAAAAAGCATTTTCCCCATCCACGCCCGAATAAAATGTTGTCATGCATCTACAAAACACAGATACGTTCAGATTTGTACATGTCATTCGTGCCATATTGACATTTCTACAATACATGTCATATTATGTTGATATTATACGTATAACTGACTTTCATGATGGTGGAGTTACAACCAGAGATGACTGCAAAGCTAGTGACCGCAGTTAAAGACCGTGTTTCAACATTTGTAAGCGTGAAAACACTGGATATTTTTAATGAGACGTCAGGACAGTTTCCACCTGTGTTTGTGGCGACTTTTTTACCACGATGTAACGACATGTCGGTTAATCTCCAGTCTGCTTTGCGGCAACATAACCAGGTATTTTAAGCCGAAACATGATGTTTTTTTGAACCCCAACCAAGTGTTTCTTTGTGTCTACACCTAACCAGAGCGTAAACAGTGTTGTCACAACATAGAAGTGAAAAATGAACCCTAGAAGGCAACATGAAGAAATATAAAAGTTTCAACATATCAGTGATTTGCAGATTTGCACATCTCCAACATTTATTCCTCCAGCTGGGTTGAGATGTCACATGTAAAATGTACCTTTACATGTGAAAATCACAATTTCACAAAATCACAACTTGAATATTTTCAGATGTGAGCTTAAAGTTTGACATGCAAAAAGAAAATAATTGGCTTTTTTTGCACGCAGAAACAAAACTTGGGACGTAAAATCTTCTCAGTTTTGCTTCTTCAGATGTTGAATTCCACATTTTCATCTTCTGAACTGAAGTCTTGCACACACATTTTAACAGCTGTGGCCCACACAACTAATTTTCTCCACCTGTTGTTCCTCTTTGTGGATCATCAAGACGACCGGCTGCGCCTGAGAGAGGAGAATGACCATAGGTATATATGTTTCTCTCTCTGCTGCTGCCAGCTTTTTCTTCCATCATGTCTGCTTCCACCTTCTTTTAGTTTGACGAAAGTTGCGTTTTCTTTTCTGTTTTACTTTCTTCAACAACAATTAAACTGTTTGTTTTTTAATGAGATACTGAATGAGAGCTCCTCAGAGCAGTGTGGGATTATATACAGACTGTTTCTTCACCAGGACCAGGTTTGATGAGGTGAAATTTACTCACAGTTTGCAGTGAAAAGCAAGTAAAAAGAACAAATAGTCTGGTTAGGAGTGTAGCAACGAACAGCAGGAGCTAGCATGGTTAGCAGGCTATCACGAGCCTCTCCACACCTCTTATTGTCTTTGCCTCCATTGTTGTATCTCCCACTGCAGCTGAGCAGCGTCCCTTCGTCTCTGCTGCTTCGATTTCACCACACAGTTTCATAAACAACGATTAGTAAAACTCCACATCTTCCAGTCTCCCCCTGCTCAGACTGGCAGCATCCTCACTCAACAGCCAAGTGAACTGTGGTCAGTCACTTTCCCTTCAGTGCTGACACAGCTCTGTGTGATGCTGGACTTCTCTCCCTCTACGGGCTCTGAGGCGCCAACATTTTCTTTCTTCTGCTTCAGGCTGAGCTGGTTCTCATCAAAAACTGTCCCTTTTTCTTTTTTGTTCTTATTCCCATGAAAACCCTGCAGTGGAAACACAGAAGCTGTATTCTCAGGAGGGAACAATAGTCACATTCATGCATGACTAAATAACAGCTAAGCGATGTGAGGAGGGCGAACGGCTATTAAAAAAGGCCGTTGTTGCAACTAAGGTTTCATTCAGTCACTTTATGAACTGTAAAGGACGTCTTTGTCCCGAATCTCCGTGAATTTCTGATTATAGCGCCGGCTTGCGTACATTCTTTCAGAAAGGTCAAAGTCAGCTGATCCTGGGGAGGTTTTGCAGACAGACGCTTTGTTGTTGGATAATTCTCATCATCTCTGCAGCTCTGCTTAGCCTCGTTTAATTTTGGTTGTATTGAACACGTATCACATTTTGACAACGTTATTGACTCAAACAGTTAATTTTGTTAATGCTTCACCTCTAGCTGGAGGCGTCCCCCGGCCTTGACTCCTTTAGACTGTTTGTTTACGTGATGAAGAGCCTTTAATGAAAAGAGGCTGTAAACAGCAGGAGGTGTTCACTTCAAGCCGGGGACTAATTAGCTGCTCAGAGATCGAAGTGCTGGTGTGAGTCTTCCTGTTAAAACCTTCATCCTCACCTCCTTTACGAGAGACAGAGCTGCAAATTTTGAATTTCACTGCAGTTGTTTGGTAACATGATGGTGGGTTAGGCTGCACAAGCTGTAAAAACTATTTTAATGGTTGTTTTCTGCACTCTTAAACAGCCAGACTGTGGTATTTGGAAGATAATGAAAAGAAATGTGCAGGGCTAGTTAGCAATATGTTGTTTTTTCGGGGGTTGTAGCTGATGTGGGATTGAGAAGATAATGACCGAAACGTGTTTGTGAATTGTTCTTGATCATCTTGTTCCCCAGTTGATGCTGTTTTACATCATATACTGTCAGCAAATCCCCAGAAATGTGACAGTCCGTCTCTGAAGCCCACCGGTCCCTTCTGAAGATGTAAATCTTTACAACGGCTCACACCTAGTTTTTGAAAACATTACATAAACAGGAGGAAACAGTGCATTTATTGGACTATTTTCAGTGCATATTTGTGAGGAGTTGTCGCAGCAGGACATCATATGTAGGACTGAGTTAAAATTAAGGTAGAAGGGTGCATCCCATGTGCAGAGGCTTCGTCCTCGCTGCAGCGGGCTCCTTCATGTCATCCCCATCTCTCTCATCCCGTTTCCTGTCATCTCTCTAAGCTGTCCCATCAATAAAAGCCATGAAAGGCCACAAAATACTTCAATAAATGAATAAACAGTTTGGCCAAACTCCAATCTGATCCCTTCACCGCTCTCCTCCACGACGGAGTGAAACTCCATGTGGAGTCTGTACAGGGCCACTACTCTCTCTAAAAAAGCAAATTACTTTCCTTGAATTCTGTTTTTATTTTATTAATCTTATCTATTTGTACTTTCTTCTTGTATTGTTACATTTCCATTTTTGCGAAGCCAACTGTGACTCGAGCCCAGTTTCTGTCATTGTTTTCAGTTTAGATGGTTTTTTTCATTTTGTAGATTCTCCCTGTTTTGCCTTTTTCTTGCCAGCTTTTGTTCAACCGCCTTTTGTTGTTTTGCATTTTGGATTTTTGACTTTGGATATCAGCTTATCAATTAAGCTCTCTTTTACCGTCCTGCCTCTGTGTCTTGCACTGGGGTCCCTTTTTTGCAAAAACTTGGATCAATAAAGAAGCTTATTATTGAATCCAATGTCACAGTAGCCTAGTGAAATGACAAAACAATGAAAGAATAAACTCACTCTCATTTCTTTTGCCACATTTTTGTTGTTGTTGAACATTTTTTCATTTGTGATTCTTAATCTGAAGGTCCTCTTTGTTTTTGTTTGTTCCCCACAGTCCCTGAAATCTCGCAACACCAGGCAATCCAGTTCAAATCAACACGTGAACCGTTTTCATAATGGCGTGCTTGTTCCTATGTATGTTACTATATTCCATCTTGTCGCCACAAAAATAGGAACACATCTTATTAATCATCCTGATGAAACAACCTCACTGGACTAGTTTGTGGTGTTTCCTCCAACCCCGACAGAAAAGACTTTTGAAAGTCTAATGGAAAGTTGTATATTATGTTTCATTGCTAACGTGACCACAGAGACCTTTGTGGTGACACTAGAGGGGCAGCGTGTTATATTTTGAAGCCAAATTTGACGAGTTGAGAGTGAGAACATGCCGAATATTCCTGAAATCCAAACGACTGCATCCTAAACTTGAGTTATTTTGGAGGAAGGTCTTGAAATGAGACCAAGATCTGACATGTTGCATAGTTTACCTCAGCTGAATGTAAAAGTCTGCCATTATAATTCTCTCTCTTGCTCCTCTTTCGCTTGTGAATACAGAACGACCTGCTGCTCAGTCTCCTAACATTATTGATGACACTGAGTATTGCGGGGCTCTTATACAATGTCGAGGATGCAACCACAAATATAATGCAACACAAATTTAAACAGAAAAATATTCATGTCACCGTAAAGCTAATCACCTTTTTGTGAAATGCAACCATGACCAGACTTCAGAGGGAAGAATCCAGACAGAACGAGGACTGTAAACTTTTTAATTATAGGCTGATATTCAGGGAGCTCTGCTGCTCTGTGGGGCTGTAAAGAGGGGGAGGATGGGGGATATAAAGGGAGAGAAAACGAGTGGGTGAGAGTGTGAGGGTGAGGAATGTGAGTCCGCCGGGAGCCGTGAGGCGGATGATATCCTCCGAGGCTTCCCGCCTAGTTGGGATGTAAACAGAGAGAGAGAGAGACAAAGGCGGCTTTTAATATCAACTGACATTAACATGCGTCTCATATCGACACTGTGGACAGATTTGATTTAGAGGGCGTACGTTTATGTCTGGCATTAAAAAATATGTCTCCAAGAACCAAAAAAACAAATGAAATCTGATTTCTCATCCTCTCATAAAATGTCACACAGATCTCTGGCTCAGAAACACATTTATCCTGCAGGAATCCAAACTTTGTTCAGGGATTATGGGTGATTATACAGGATGTGGTCATTATGCGAGACTTCGAGTCTTACAATAAAACAAATAAATGAGATTCTGGCCCGTTGGTCGAATGGGAATTAAAAGCTATTAGTCAATACAAAGCAACGCCAACACCACAGTGTGAAATAAATGATCTACCAGGGACTGATGTTGTAAATAGACTTATTTTAATCCAGTCAACAGAATAAAATGTTTGCATTTTACGCTTTAGCAAACAACGGATGTTAAGATTTGAAAACTGGCAGCTGGGCAAACGGACGATCACTGATTGAGACGATGTTTCAAGCAGGATGTCAGGACATTTTTCAGCTGTGTTTAATTTGTAGCAATCACTGGGACAAGAAGTAGTTCAAAAGGCCAAAACAAAATATTTTCCTGACCTTAACTAAGTGTTTTTTGTGCCCTTAACCTATTAGGACATGTTCAGCTACCACATAAAGACGTTGCAAAATATTACACGTATTTCTTGTCAGGAGTTAGATGAGAAGATGGATAACACTCATGTCTGTCCTGCAGGCAACAGCATCTTAGTTTAGCGGAGCATAGCTTACTTAGCATACACACTTAGACACAGGGTATAGTCACCATTCTCCTCTCTTCCACTATCTGAGTGTTAACATTTTCAAAATCTCCAAGATCAGAGCAGCACCTAGAACACACTAGTACAAAGAACTGCGTAGATTAGGGGCTGGGGTGGGGTTATCACCAAGGACCAACTAAAACTGCTAATGACTGCCATTTTTAAAACCCAGAGCTAGCGATGAATATTCTGACTGGGCCGAGGACCGGTCATGTTTGGATGCCAATGCAGGCGTGCAACGTCAGCAGCAACGCTTGGAAATCCATAGCTGTTTCTAGCAATGCTGGGAAATTGGAGACGTATACGGTGACTGAATGCTGTGACTCTACGGTCGTTCTCTGGAAAGCAAGCTTAAAAGGTTCACAGGCTGAACCGACTCTGAACAGCACTTGGTTCAGTTTGGTCGAAAAAGGGGTGTCAGGGAAGTGAAACAGTACGCTTCACTCAAGATTCAGTAATTATAGATCACCCCATGCATCGTTTTCTGCACTGTGTTCTTCAAAACCATAAAGTTTTCATATCGGCAGATATCAACAACACAACACGATACGCCGACGATACGATCTGTGATAGGCCGATACCCACCAATAAAATCTGTCGGGCTCTAGTCTTGTTTATAATGTGTCCCACGAGGACCCGTTCAGTATGAGCACCCCCTGCAGGCCATGATGGTGGACATGATGGACTCTGATGTTGTTGTTTCATACTATATAATTGTTTATTAATGAGTGTTTCATTGAGCACCCCACGAAATTGAATGTTTCCATATCTTGCGTAGCTTCATGAGAGATTTCTGTGTGCCGTCGCTTGCTAACCAGCAGTTAGCTAAATTAGCTTTAGTTTAAGTATTTTCTGCAGCTGGCATGCAAAAGTGCCCGTTCAGACTTCATTCACCACACGACACAATAGACAAATAAACGTTTCTTCAGTTGTTGTCCTGACTTTTAAACGATGTATAAGAATGTCATGCGGCTCCTTGATCTGCTTCATTTTTTCCAGACGGGACAGGTGTTGATCATTTTGGTGCAGGAGTATAAATCTTTTCTAATCAATGACAAACCGGGATGTTTCCAGCACCGGTGGCGGACAAAGAACGACAAAGTAAAGCCTGCAGATCATATTCATCACCAGTGTGCTTCAGCTTTGCCAACACAAGCTGTATCAGTCCTGAGAGTTGTAGCTGGAACATTTAATGTGCTTTTAAAAAGCCTCATTCACGGTGCTTTTAGACCGTCAGCCAATAAAGCGTTGGGAAAAAAAGTGAAACATTTATCAGTTTTGTGCAAGGTCAAAACAAAGCTTTCAGACGATCTGTGTACGCTCCGCTCAGTAACGATATAAATGGATCTCCTTACTTTTATTCACTTGATGCAGACTTCATTATGCTGCCAGCTCAGAGTGTTTCCTGTCAAATGTATAGATATATTGATAGTTAGATGTTTATGTTGTCACAAGTAAAAGCTTGTTTTAAGTAAAAACCACACATTTATAATCTGAAAACGACAGATGAAGAGAACCAAGTGTCCTGCAGGGTCCATTTCTGAGTAGCGCCGGTGTCTGTGGTCAGCCGGTTCTTTCAAAATGAGGCAAAGTGCTTAAATCCATGCAGCACAGACACTCAGCTAATGGAGCCCAGAGAACAGGACACATAAAATCAGTGTAATGGAGCAATTTTCAGTGAAAAGAGGAAAATGTCTGTTTTGTTGGACATCATTGACGGTTCTTTTCTTTCTTTAGAGAAGAGCTGACTGCTAATGTGACGTCTCCCTCTTGGATCATTGATATGAAGTGTATTTAATGTTGCTTCAAAGGGCCAGAATCTCTATAGATGTTTCTTTATGTTAACGCTCATCATGTCTCATCAAGCTGTAGAAGGAAAGCCGTCTGATTCACTTTAATTGATCCAACTGTCTCCTTTTTTTGTATTACTCAAGTTAAGACACGCTGTCAGGTTCTGGTAGGTTTTCATCTGCATATATTACCATTACAGACTGATAGCTCGCAGTTTACATTTAATCGCAGGAATTAAAGTGATGGAATATTTTTAATGACTCCTGCAGGATGATTCTGTTTCCTCTGTCATCTGGAGCTCGGAGGGAATCAGTGTCGTGCTCAAGGACACTTCAGCAGTGCAGGCTTAGATTCATCTGTCAATATTAAATCACACACCTTGCTGCAAAACCAGAATAAAACAAGAGTCCATCCTAGATTTGCACTATTGACACATAAACCAATATCAACATGCGCAGAAAGAAGTTTAATCAAAGAATAAAATGGTGTGTAATTGTCAGAATAATCTCAACTATCTCTGAAACTGTGCTGCATGAAGACTATTTGTTGTTTTTGAATCACCTGCTGCGACACTTGAACGTAAAAGTCTGTTAAGTCGCACCTTGGCTACTTAGTTAGCATGCTAACTTCAGTAGATATCTCTGCGACGCAATAAAAGACAGATTTTCCTTCACACTGTCAGGTTTACACAAAGGGGACGAAGACGAGACATGAAGGCAGACAGAGTCACAACCATAGGCGATAGTCAAGAAATCCAAACACAAAGTACAAACCAGACATAACTCGAGGAATCAGGAAGCAAAAGCAGGAAACACACAACGAGAAGATGGTACAGGGATACACAAGAACGCAGGGCAGAGGTGTTTGTCCCTGCCTCCTGGTCGCCCCCGGACCTGATTCGCCTTTTAGCCCTGCCTTCATTAACCCTGCTGTTGTGTTGTCCTGTTCTTTTTGTGCCGTGTTTGAGAATAAAACTTCATCCTTCGCACTTCCCGCATGCCGTTTCGGGTATTTGGGTCCACCTTCTCTGCTTCATCGTCACGGTCTGACGGCACTTTCAGGTATCTACGGGCATGTACAAATCATTTATAGATCTCTCACTCTCCTTTAGCTTTGTTGCACCTGCTAGCATAAGATTAATTACACAATTTTCTCATTTAAATTAGCATATGGTGCCGAGTGACCTCACATAATTCTCAGTCCACCTTCAACCTGAGCAGAACCTGGTCTAATGAACCAGGACTGAAGGCGGTGACTAGTTCAAATTTCATCCCAGTTGTTACTATTGGACTATTTTTCCTGTTCCCACTCTGAGCTCTCCTGACAGTGTGTGTGTGTGTGTGTGTGTGTGTGTGTGTGTGTGTGTGTGTGTGTGTGAACATATGCGTGTGCATGTCCGACATGTGTCTAGTGTGCGCAGACAGATGAAGACACACGATGTGTATCCGACAGCGTTTGTGTGTGAATGCTGAGAGTGTTGTCAGCGCCTCGAACTGACAGCTGAACTATCCGCCCGGCATTAATTGAGTTCACACACACGTTTGGTCGCTCTGGGGGAGGAAAAAAAACGAAAAACACAAGAGACAGAGAAAGAAAACACCCTTCACGCCATAATTTGTTTCCCTGTGTCGCCTCCTGACACCGGGGAAGATTGAGGCAGAATATTAGCGAGAGATCACGTCGGATTTAGAAAAGTTGTTTTGCCAGTGTCGCGCGCTCGGACTGACAGACGAGGACGAGCTGTTCGAGAGTTTATCAACTGCTGCCGTCGTGAAGCTCCGGAGAGGCTCTGATACAGACGGCTGGAGGGAAGAATCCTCTGGACAGATGCATGAAGAATGAATGAATGAATGATGGAGCGCAGAGGAGCAGGGAGAGGGTTATTACATAATCAGTGTGACTGGGGGGAGAGAGGAAGGGCAGTCGCCGAGCCTCACCCAAACTCAACAGACCGAAACTTGACGTGAACCCGAGGTAAAGCTGAGGTGAAGCACTGAGTTCATGTTACTGTGTCATACAGATGTTACCATGGTTAAGGCGTGTAGATGACTGTGAAAATGCACATCACGTGACCTAACCCAACCTGAACCCGACATTATTTAAAAAATTTTTGTCCAGACTTGAGGAAGGAAAGAAGGAGATATGAATGAGCGAGTGAGGAAGTATGTGGAGAGGAGAGAGAGTATTTAAAGGAGCACTCTGTAGTTTTGGGGAAGAAGTTTTAATCAGAGGAGAAAGATCTTCATTGGCTGATCTCTTTATGCCTCTACAAACAAACTCTTTGTCTTCATGACTGACTGAACTGAATAAACAAACTGATCTTAAAGGACGACACAATTTCATACTGTTTTACTTTGTTTATATGTGGCGGACCCTGCCACCTTTCAAGCTTCAAACGGTGTTTTGGGACCTTATTTTCCTCTGAGAACAGCTTGTTCATTCAGTTATGGAAAAAAGTCTGTATTACTACCTCATTCATATTGTAAATATCAAAATTGTGAATTTAATTTCTTGTGTGCTCATTTTCAATAAATTGCAGACACCCTGGAGGGAAAGATTCACATTTCTTACATAAAGTTTTAAAGGACAGAGGCTGTAAAATCTGCCACGTCAGTTTATCCATCAGTCAAGAGGCTGACAAACATATCAGTGGCTTTCAGACTCTCTGAGGGCCAGGGGCTAAACATTAATGAATGACTGACAAGTGATAAATATTACTTTGTGCCACAGATTTACGCCAGAGGGCAAATTATTCTTTCGTTGTTTTTTTTGAAGGTGTCAAGGCTTGTAAATATGGGTGAGAGGGAGACGAACGTGTGAAGGAAAATGGAAGGATTCATTCCAGAATGAGATGAAGACTATAACACAAGTTTAACGTATTCTGGATGCAGTCTGATGACGTATGAAGCCAGTTTTCTGTAGCAAGACTTTAGTTTAAATGAGCAACACGGACTGTGACTTCACCTCGGTCCATTTAAACACTGATGAGCTCTAGAAAAGTGTCCTTCTTCATGTTCTGAGATATTTCAGTTTCAGATGCCGATGTTGTTCCCCCTCAGCCCTCCGACAGCAGATCATCTGGATCACAGCAGATCCACAGACGTGATCTCTCGGCTTGTTTGTTTGTCCCTGTAGGAAACACAGTGAAAGAAATTCACAATGCTGAAAGAAGTGTCTTTTAAATTTGTTTTTTTTTAAATCTCGCAACATAATTTTCTTCCATCTCTCGCCGTGATCTCACTCCAGCCTCCAAAGATTTTCTACCAGCTACATTTGATCCTCCTCCCTGCTGTTCACAATAATTACAAATGGACACATAAAATCATTTTCTCCCAGCAGCCAATGTGTCCAACAGCAGCATATTAAACTCAAAGCAGGACACAGAAGAGCTCATACTATTCTTATTATTTGTTATTTGCATGTTGTTCTGGTCTTTGTCTGCAAACAGCTTCTTTATCAGTATGTAAATATGTGACTGTTTTCTGTTTGATTTTAGACCATGTATAGTTTAAAAAGGGGAACATCTTGCTTCTGTTGAAGAGACTTGGCATATAAAACGACGTAATCGACGAAAAAAAATGACATAATCAATCAATCTCAATTATTCCGAGTGATACTGAACCAAATTAACAGTGGTACGAATACAGTCAAATGTTTGCTTTTGTTTTTATGTTGGAATAGAAATATGGACGTGCAGCTGTGCCCGCTCAGCTTCTGAACACAATGGACACAAGGCTGAACACAACCTGTACCAAATGTGATAATGATGGCAACAACACCCACCATTCTGTATTGTTGTTGTTGTTGGTTTGATCCAGGCGGACATCCAAAAGAGCCAGATGGAGACTCTATAATGGCGCTCTGTAATAATAATTATAATAATGATGATAATAGTAATCATAATAAAAAAATATAAAAGATCAGAGCTGAAAACATCACATTTCAGTAAAAAAATCAATAAAACCACCGAAACTGAAGATACAAAAGTCTGTAAAATGTACGAAGCTGTAAGAAAACTCGTGTGTAGAAATGTTTCACCCATGATTCTGTTGTCATAGCAGGAAGCTTGTTAATTAAAAACCAACATGCACCGAACATCCTCAAGTGTGCAGAAAACAACGGTGTAAGTACGTCTTCAGTATATAGAGCGGTGTATCGATGACGTATTCTTGTAGGCTAACCCGGATGTCTGTGGGATTTTTTTAATTGGACTTCGGATTATTGCCGAATCTCTATCATAGCGCCAGGCTAACTTGCATAGAAATAAAAGTACTTAATCTTGTGGCTCTTCTAGTGTTTCCCAATTTTATTGGACTGAATGGCTCAAATTATGATTATGAAGAGCAAAGGACGGCACTGCAAGCTTTTCTTGATGGAAAAGATGTTTTTGCTCGTTTCCCGACTGAGTTCAATAAATATCTGATTTACCAGCCGGCTACTCTCCTGTAGTGCTCTCCTGCTGTTGATCTGATTGGTTGAAGTCAGCCCATGATAGACAGTGGAAGACAGATGGTTTGTCCACCTATCAAGTATTTATTGACAGCGTCTGCCCGTTTCCAAACAGTTTCTAAGGACGACTTCCCAAACAGTTTTGTGTAAGAAAACTTCTGGCGAGTCAAGTTAAGAATAATCATCACATTTGATAAACTCCACCTCACCTTACAACCACACAGCGGTCAGGGTGTCGGTTGTATGATAACACACTGTGCAGCTGGTAGAGACGACTGACAATGTCAAGAATAAAACATTAAACAACATAGACAAACTCGTCTCGGTCAGATCGGAGCCTCACCTGAGTCTTTGAAACGCATGCAGCGTGAGAGCTGCTCCAGCCGACTGCAGAGCTGCCCAGAGAGCAGTTAGAAGATGTGTAATCAAGACAGAGGTTGGCTTAACAGCTCAATTAGCAGCCGTAATTAAAACACTTGCTCAAAGACAGATAGCATGGATCTGTCTCTTTTTCTCTCTCTCACACTAACACACACACACACACACACACACAAACACACACACAGCGAGAAAAATGAAACCGCTGCACACAGGGGCTCGTACAGAGCAGTGGATATAATGTGCAGACATTATTTCTGCACACACACAGAGAAAATGAAACTGTTCCATGTATCCAGTGATGACAGTAACCAGGGAAAAGCCACTCATGCATGTAATTATTAATCAGCACCACCAACAAACCTCACTACATGAGCTTATATACTGCTGCTGCTGCTGCTGTGAGACTGCTTCCTGCCTCCTTCAGTGGTTACGCTCAGAGACCTGAAACACGTGTTTTGTATCCGCGTGAAGGAGGCAGTGAGTTTGACTCTCAGTGGCTGAAGTAAAGTCATTTATGCTTCATTATCCTCCGAAAATATTAAGTTGTTGGCTACATAAAAGGGTTCATTTGCTAAATGATATCTATGCTTTTATTTTGTATTCTCCAGGGTATCAATCAAATCCGTGTATCATTCGTTCATTCGTTTTTCAAAATAAAACCAAAAATAAGAAAACGAAAAAACAATTCCTTTTCTCAGTATTCGTTTCCTAAACTAAAATGAAAAAACGGATAACGACTCGTTTTTTTCAGTTTTCGATTTTATGCTCAAATGAATAATGGAAAAAACGGATAACGAGCGTTTCCCGTTTCATGTTTTATCCCATTTTGATCTGAAAAAAGTTCAATGAGCCGGAAGCGGAAGTGACCGTCTCTGTCTCTGTACTGCGAGGGCGCGCAAAACAAAAATAATGGCAGGACTTGAGGATCATGCAGATATAATTGGACAGCTTTTTGAGGATGGTAAAACGCATGCCGAGATTTCTACCACGCTGCAGCAGTTCGGTGTTCAGAGGTGCTCGGAAATGTCGGTGAGAAGATTCTGTGCTCAACACCAACAGAGAATTGACTGGCTCTGCTAACGTTAGCTTTGCTCCAGGCCACTTCCGGGTGACGGTAATTTCCGGTGTAGGTACCAAATGCTTGCAACATGAAACGGGAAACGCTCGTTATCCGTTTTTTCCATTATTCATTTGAGCATAAAATCGAAAACTGAAAAAAACGAGTCGTTATCCGTTTTTTCATTTTAGTTTAGGAAACGAATACTGAGAAAAGGAATTGTTTTTTCGTTTTCTTATTTTTGGTTTTATTTTGAAAAACGAATGAACGAATGATACACGGATTCAATCAAACTGTTTTGCTAATGTTAAATGATATCTATTTCACTCCGGTGGTTACCTTCAGAGAGAGACGAGATGTGCACAGCAGAGACTCACCAGCTCTTCTCCACTGCCGTCCAGTTCTTGGTTGTTCTGTGCTCAGTTCAGCTGAACAGCAGGTGGTCGGATTGAGGAACATTAAAAGTGCAAGTTTCCTCTCACAGGCACCAAGCTGGTCTGTGATTTAGGAATGGATCACGTGACCTTACAAGAACCGCCTGTCCCCAGACCTGCCTCCTACACAGTCAGCTGGGAGGACATGGATGGAGTGAATGTGAGGGGGCAGAGGGTGTTGGAAAAAGTTTGTTCAGAGATTTATTTCTGGCGGTGTAGTTAAATGTTTTTCTTCTTCTGTGCGTTTCAGGTGTGTTTAGTGTTACTATTCCTGACTTTGTTGTGCTGCAGAGCACAGGGTGTTTTTTTGAAAACTGACTGGATGGGAGTTCCCGATCCTTTTGACTTCCCGCCTTGCTCGATCTGCTCTGTGCAGCTTGATGCAGCTACCGTCAAAAGTAGGCTTGGCTGAGCAGAGCTGAGAGCCGCTTGGACTGGGAGGTCACGACTCCTTTTCCCCAGCAACGCTTTCCAGCTCCTCCTGGGGGGTCCCGAGGCGTTCCCGGGCCCTCCAGCGAGTTCTGGCAAAGGAGCAGCGGCTCTACTCTATTTAATAAATGATTTATAATTCATACTAATGTAGCTGTAAACAGATTTAAATTATTTATTGAATAAACAGGTTAAACTGCCCTTTTTCAGCTGCTTAAAGCAACATTATAGTGTGTGATAAGTCATTTAATAAATGTAAAATAATTCTGAATGTTAATATTAAATGTTTAAACAGCCTAAACCACCTTTCAAGCTTTGAGTTCTTAGTTTTTTTGCTGTGCTGTTGAAATTTGCTTTCTCAAACAATTTTCAGTTTTTTAATTCCAAGCAGAACAGTGAGTAACAGAGCATTTAGTAAATGTATTTTGCCTCAGGCGCTTTTGATCCTCTACAGTGAACCTCTGTGGTTTCCTTCAGTCAGAGGTGGGCGGATAAGTCACCAGAACCTGTGATGTGATTTCATTACAGCGTAATAATCCTTTACAGCTCGTCCCGTCCCACACTGCTGTCATCTGCTCGTAACGACTATAAATCTAATCAACAAGAGTGTTCGTCTCTGAGGGAGAAGCAGCACAAACAGCAAGTGAGGAGAAAAAACATTTTTATTCCTCTTGTCACTTTTTACTGTATCTGCTTCTTTGTGGCTTTTCACATCATATTTATGCTGTGTTGTCTGTGTACGTTCACTTTTTATCATCTTGATTTGTTGTTGCTGCTGCTTCTGTTTTATTTCTTTCTTTTGTTTTTCTTGTTAAAGGATCCTGTTTCATTTGTCTGGATGAATTTTTTAACAGAGTCCGTGCAACAAATAATAACTGATAGTAATTCTAAGTGCTGTATTGTAGGCAACTGGACTTGTTTCAGTTTCTTGAAGACGTTTCACCTCTCATCCAAGAGGCTTCTTCAGCTCTAACTAACTGGAGGGGAGTTGCAGGCTTTTAAACTCTGTGTGGGAGTGTCCTTACAGAGCCCTGGGCTCACCTAGCCCTAACAACCCACATGAAGGCCGGTTGGGTCAACGACCCAGAAGTGACTCTAACGACCCTGAAACTCAGAGCTCACACGTGTCCTTCACGACTCTGTAAGGACACTCCCACCCAGAGTTTAAAAGCCTGCAACTCCCCTCCAGTTAGTTAGAGCTGAAGAAGCCTCTTGGATGAGAGGTGAAACGTCTTCAAGAAACTGAAACACGTCCAGTTGACTACGATATACTGTATTTCTATGATGTCAAGGTGGTCATATGAATTATATATGAATATATATGAAATATATGAATATTTTGCAAAAATATGATCTTTCCCAGCTGCCATGACTGCCAGACATAGTCTTACAATAAATTTAATCATGCTATAAGTGTTTATGAACAATTTGTGATGCAAAGATGGTGTCTGACCAGAACAGACACCGTGTATCCACTCCCCGGAGGTTTAATGTGATCTTTTTCTGAAACAGGCTCCTCTTGTGGTGATAATAAATGCCGAGTCGTAGAAAGTGATGCAAAATATTGTGTGAAATGTGCAAATTCCACCGCAAACTGCGTTTTTGCAAAGCTACATTTTTATCCAAGCTTATTGTCATATTCTTATTGTTATAGTTTCTTTTTGCAGCTGATTCTGACATTTTAAAATATTCAAATGAAAAACCAATACATTTAATGACAATTCATTCAGTTTGACGTCAGTGAGCTCGAGGGGGCTGAACCTGAGCCGAGAGAGGAAGTGAAATCTCAGAATTGAGTGTCACTTCAGGAAAAGTGGAGCCATTAATCAACACAGGATATTGGAGGAACTGACAGTCGCTCAAGGAACAGAGAGGAAGTCGGTCCTGCAGTCAGCTGGAGGGGGGTGGAGGCATTAACAGGGTCCCCGCTAATTGGCAGTTAAAGACGTGTTAACAAATTACAGCGAGGCCTCACACATTAACAGTAGCAGTGGATAACAGAACTCAGTTAATCAGCATAATGAGCTCTGATGAGGTATCAGTACCCTGTTGGACCGACTGTACTGTAAGCCTGAGGGTCTATTAGACACTTCAGGACGAAACTGATTTTTGTGTTTATGTACAGAACAACCAGCGCTTATCAAATGACAAACTTGACCGAGTGCTGACCACGACGAGTTACTATCACTGGCTGACTTCTCAGCTCAAGACCTAAAGAATTTCACACCTTTAAATCAGAAAGGACGCAGTAAACTATCGACGGGGGAGGCAAAAATAAAATTGGAAAAACAAATCCATGTTGAAATCTATCCGAACCGAACTAAACACACAGCAGGCCGAGAGTTTCTGTTCAGAGGAACGTGAAGTGTTGAACTGCAGTTTAATGTGTCAACACAAGTTAACAGCACATACATCTATTTAACCCTTAGATGAGTCAAAAATGACCCGGTGAGGTCGTTTTCTTGTGATATCTTCATCATGAAAAGCAAATCCAGCAAAAACATGTTTGATGTCATGACATTTACAATTTTAACTTATCTTTTATACATTTTAAGACATTTTAAGACCACACGCTTCACATGTAAGTATCATCTTCATCTTTTACTTCAGAAAATATTTGATATGTTTCAACAACATACTTGCACATTGATGTGTGGGTGTGTTTTTATCCATATTGTGTGGAAGAGAAACATTATGTGTTATTACCATGTGTTAGCTAACATTACTGTAAAAGGAGGGTTTTAAAGCTACATTTAAATTCATTAAGGGAAACCTTCACACATGAGAACAATGGGTACAGAGACTGATGTATGAAGTATGTCTGGCTTTGTGTGACATGCAGCTATAGTCTTGAATCTTTAGTAGTGGAAGGTACCGACCCTGTGAGGTAACTTTCACTTAGTACTTTGAAAGCTAACCAGCTGTCTGTGTACAGAAGCTGTCAGTGCCAAAATATACCATGTACAGATATTTTCTTTATATTAAAGATCGTTTCCCTTGTCGTCTCACTGCTCGGCCTCAGGAAACTGGACAGCTGGTTTCACTCAACTCTTATCTCCGGTCACGTCGAGCCACGCAGACAGTTTTGGTTGTAATTACAGAGCGCTGGAGAAATTAAAGCAGGAGGACAGAGGAGTGGACAAACAAGCCTGTTTCTTCCTCCCATCATCCCTCCACTTTTTATCTTCCCAACAGAGTAGAGGTGAAGAGAGGGGGAGAAGCGGTGAAACGTGCTCTAATAAGCAGCCGCTGACTCACATCAGGCCACCGGATTAATAATCAGCTCTGGATGGCCTAATTGAGAAATCTCATTGTCTTAAATAAGCGAGGAACAGCCAGCGGCCAAGGACACGAGGGGAAGAGCAATTTCCTATTTCCTGCCGCAGTGTTTTCATCAGTTATTAAGCGGCATTGATCTTTTCCTTCGGTGTACTGTATGAGACTTTGAAAAACATTTCCCACAAATAAACTTTGAGGAGGCGGCAGTTTAAAGACCACAACAGTGACTGTGTGAGTGGAGAGGGTTGGTAGTGCTATTCCCTGTCAGTGATGTAATGTTATATACAGATACTTTCCATTTCCACTTCTTCTAGATGCCACGATGTGTGAGAATGTGTTGATGACAAAAGTCTGTGCAAAAATACACCAACGAAATGATCTTTCATATCGAGATCCAACCATCACCTAGCTACAGTTTCAATGTCCACATCTGTAGAGTATGTCCCAGACATGAAGATGATGACGAATGTCTCTCATCCTCTCTTTCAACGTAGGTAAAGGAAAATCACACCATCATCTTCAAAGGCAAACTCAAAGTAGACAAAACCTGGCTGGTAGCAGCGACGCTGTCGGTGTGGACAAACATTTCAGCAGTTCAGCAATGCAACAGTCACAGGATGTGTCTCAGCTGTCAGGGTCTTCACACATCAGGCTGTGGGGCCAATGTCTCAGTTGTCCAGTTGTTGAGCATGTGTGACCCTATTTTTTGGCCGTTGTTGGCGGCTTTTCGACAGACTGAGCATACTGAAGTGAAGGGAGGAGGAACAGATAAAGAAACAGAAAGGCTCCCGGACCTGTCGCTGTGGTATCCATGAACACCCAGGCCTGACAACACCAGTGCCGTTTGCACATCAGAGATATTCTGGATGAAAAATGGCTAATTTAGCGAGAGTGGCATGAGAAAATGCTCCTTTATTGTAGTCCTTAGGTTTCCCTTTTGAATGATGAATACAGACACCGCCACCTGGTGGTATGGAGAGTTATTTCCACAATGCTAACTGGCCCTTGGCTGTGTTTAAGTGCAGCTCTTACCCAGTATGTTTACTGAGTGTTGTCATTTGTGTTTGTGTACTTGCTTCTCTCAATTTAAGTCAATTTATCCAACAGTTCTGTTAACTGAATTCCAACTCACAGTTTGATTATATAAATGTGATCAAAGTTTATTTCATTTCGCCTGAACACAAATGGAAACTTGAGGGTTTTTTTTCTTTGTTTAGACTCACAGAGAACAAACACACACAGAACCAGGGCATGTAAACAAAAAGTTAATTCATTGTTTATTGGAGTTTTAAGGAACGTGATCTTTAGTGGATTACTCTCTGGTGATCAGATAAACATCCATCTCATTACGCCCATAACCTCGTGTGTGTTTTTGTGTTTCCTATACGACACAGTTTCCTGTTGTTATTTGGAAGTTTTGTCCTGAACTGTGAGAAAACAGCTCTGCTTTCCATTTGGAAGGAGGATTGACACCCAAATCTTCAGAGGCGCTGTGATTTGGTGCCAGTTGAGCTGGAACAACATGGTGCCCACTTTCCACAACAAACTCAAGTGGTAAACACTCGAGAACATGAACACACTCAGAAACACTCCCCTCTCGTCTGTGTAGGATGCAATGAATCACCTTTTTGAACATAATGTAGTTTTCTTTGTGAAACAAAGGCCTGAGAAAGTTTTCTTTTTCTCTGTTGGACATCCTTCAAAGTTCTGTGTTCATTTAATATTCTAGTAAGACACCTGTTGTTTTCTGATCTGCTCCTGTTTGCTGTCTCTTAGTGGAAGCTCAGCTCCGTCTATCTAACTGCAGGAAGGCGTCGACTTCCCTCTCAGCTGCTTCACATGAAGAGAGTACAGCGATGTAATGACCCAGCGAGTATTGATTTGGCGGTTTGTGGGTCGAAAAGATGTCTAGACATCTGGGTTATATGTAAGGCTGTCCTCAGACTGACACCAGCACCGCCTGGAAATCACACAAGCTCCCTGTTCATTTCAATGAGACCAGTTAGTCCGCTGTCTCGGCACAGCAGGGATCTTGATGCCGACACAGGATCGTCCAGCAAACAAGTTTGACCCGCTTCAAGCAAGCACTCATTCCTGGTACATTATTGTGTAATTAACAGCATTAATTGTTGTTACAAGGCTGCATTTGTTCAGTGCTTTATTTTTACTTCCACCAGGGAGGTTTTCTTTTCCCCCGTGTCCGTTTGTTTGTTGGCAGGATGACACAAAACTACTGAACGGAAACTTGGATGGAGGATGGGTCTCAAACCAGAATAGAAGTGATGAAACTAATACAGTTTGTGTTTTTCTCTTTCCTTCCGTCCACATTTCATTTCAAGGTTTTATGAGGCTTTATGATACTTCTGGGGACAGAAGAGCAATCCAGCATCTTTGAGTCTGACCCGGGTCTGGTTATGGTCTGAGGGTGTCACTCGTATGTGTTTCACGCCGACCTTAAACGATCTCACTGGAGGGAAACGATCCCCAGCTGTGTACAGTTCAGTGTTTATGCACTGCCGTTCTGGCTGAACTAAAAGCTTTGGTTCAAATTCAGCAGCTATTTATTCAACCTAATAATGTTTAAAGTGAGGCCTTCAGGGCACACACTGAACCACGGGCCTACTTTTTGTTATTATTCATTGATTCAGTTTTGTTCTGGCGATGTGTGCGCTCCATCCATCACTGCTGTAAAAACACAACCTATCTGTTGAAGATGCTTCTTCCTCGACCACCCACCGTTTGTTACGAGCAGTTGATGAAATATTGGACTCTCTGCAGAGTGTTTGAACTTTTTTGTGCACGTCTGTCCGTGGTTTGTTTTTTGCATTTGTCAGGTTGCAATTAGAGCGCACTGTTTGTCAAACAAGCAACCATCAGCACGGCGGGCGTCCAGAGTGAATTCCAAACAAAGCACGTCAGCCGGAGAATGTGTCTGCTCGTGCTGCGTCCGTATGCAACGCCGAGAAAACCTTCAAACAAACCCTGTTATTAATGACTCACGCCGTGTCGTGGCAGTATACACAAACATGTGCGTAAACACACTGATGCCAGCTGCAACTAAACATATAACACATCAGACAAAATGAATGTCTGCGTGTACACGGAACGACATAACAACACTATTTATACAGCACCTTACTGAACATAATGATGAACAACAAATATAAAATAAAAAAATGAAATTATGTAACTGTTGTAGTTGACTGGGCTGATGTGTGATGAGTTTGTGTGTTTTACTCGTAGTAAACACAAGTAAACATGGAGGCTTGTGTGTAATGACACTGGCATGGTGTTATTAATAACGTTCAGCCACTAACTGGGGTATTCCTCCCCACCCCTATTGATGCATTCATGTCACAACACCCCTATTGATCCAATCATCTGCCCCCTCAAGTGGTTCCCAGTTTGTGCACTTGCTAACGTTGCTAGCTAGCTAACATTAAGGCAGTACAGTATGTTAAGTTTTCTTCCATAAACCACCAAGATTGTTGTTCGCTAATGAAACAGATACCAGGTGACACCAGCGCTGTTATACTGATGGCTCACAAACGTTGTTAAAGGCTGGAACCAACCATCAAAATTCTTACAGACTTAAACAAAACAATCATTTTGGACCCAACACAGTATTTAAATGATCTGAAGAAGCTGAAGCTGAAGAAACACAGATGCTGCGTGATACCAAAATGATACAATTGGCTCACAAACCTGGTTAGAAGCTAAACAAAAATATTTAAATTATTAAGTCACATTCATAATAATGTTTAAGATTAGCTCCGTAGATGTGTCATTTTACAAAAAAATTATTTAAAATTAAAAATTATGTTACTTAAATATTTCATCAAAAAGTCCTGTAAATAACAAAAAGTCCTGTAAATAACAAAAAGTCCTGTAAATAACAAACAGTCCTGTAAATTGTGACACATGACGTGATGGTCACATTCACATTACGTGTATATGAGCTGACGACAGTGTCGGGACGTAGAGGCGATGGTGGTGGTGGTGTGACAGCCATCAAGAGAGAGACCCGTGTGTTTTGCAGGAGATGTCTTGACATTTTCTAGGTATTTTAGGTGAAAACACAATCCTTTCCTAACCCTAACCACCTTCAGTGTTGTCGCAACTTAAAAATGAAAACTGAACCTAAAGAAAGTTGCAACATGAAGACATAAATATGTGGTTTGCAGAAACACCGTTGCACCCCCAACAATTTGAAAATCACAACAATTTGTAATGTTTGCATTCCAGCAGGACGGCCCTGTTATAACCAAAATTAAAGTTGTACTGAGTGATTACAGGCATAATTTTGTTAAGTGGCCCGTGCTGCAGCAGAACGAGAACAAGATTGGATCCAACACCAGCAGGGCTGCAGTCGATTTTGAGTTGTGGGTTGAAAAAAAATCTCCTCTCTGTTGTTTCCTGTCACTTCTGAAAATTTGAACAAAGCAGACATGACATTAAGTGATCTCTCACAGTGAGATATAATAAAATAAAAGCAGCAACATATCTTTTTGGTGCTTGTTATCAGCACCGCCGGCGACTCTGCTTTTTGTCACATTGACTGGATTGCAAGTGACTTTCCTTTTTTAATCAGCTCGGTGTCTGTCCCAGAAAAATGTTGACATTATTATGTTTCAGTATCTTTCTTTAGTTTTACAGCTAAAAATAATGTGTGACCTCAGTGATGAGGTTTCAGATGATTAGTTGATATCAGAGTCCTGTTTCCTGTCGTGTTCGAGAGTCGCTGGAGGAATCTCAAGCGTCCTAAACAGCCAATTAAAGCCAGGATCCACTACTACACTCTGCTGTACCTGCTGCAATGATGTAAGTGAGAAACAAATACAATGATTAAAGTGACATGTTTCCTCACGAAGACTGAGGCTGACTCGAGACACAGTTAAAGTGGTAAAACCATGATGAAAAATGTTCCTCAGCACCCTGTTTTCAAAGACTAAGACGAGACGTCGACAAGCTAAAAGTAAATCTGAAAATAATGATGAAATGAAGTGTATGTTTTGTTTTTGACGCGCAGACAAGATGGGACTCTTGATCGCAGTCGAAACAGATACCACACGGTGCCAACGGCATTGCACTATTGGCTCAAAAACCTTGTGTTATGGTTTGCTCCAGATAAATTAGTCGGACCCAAATGTGGAGACAGGGAGATGGTTAAAGGAATTTATTATGAATGCAGAGTTGGCAGGTAGTAGAAGAGGCTCGGCTCAGGCTCAGGAGGAAGGCAGGTGGTAACGCTGGAGGCTCAGCAGGTGTGGTGCTGGGGACTCGCAGTGGCGTTGGCTGAGGTAGAGGTGGAGGCTCAGGAAGGTACAACACCAATGATGCAGCAATGAGTGCAGGCAGGTTGCAGAGGTGCTGGAGGCTGGGTGGTGGGGTGGCCAGGAAGCGGTAGAGGACAAACAATGTTAACGAGGTAACAAACAATACAGCACAAGAGACGCGTTTCACTGTAGAAAGCACAAACGGAGAGGCCGTGTACCACCTCAGAGAGACAAAATAATCTGGCATATTAACAAAATGACCTTTAAATTCAAGCAGACAGATAATTCAACAAACGAAACAAAGACACTTCTGGCACACTGAGACGCACAAAGGGTCCTTCTTAGTTCCTCGTTGGTTGAGTCGGACTCTTAAGTGTCGAGCAGAAACCATAAAGTCCAGCTCCCAGCTGAGCTGAAGAGAGTGGAGATACTGTATATGGGCCATATGTTGTTACTGACGAACAATAGGGTCACATTGAGCTTCTCAACTGTGCACTCGGCAAACGGCACTTATCTCCTTCATGTATATATAATGTATACTAGAAATAACACCCCGTGCTGTAACGGGGGGATGATGGAAGGCAGCAGTGGATGTCAAACACAAGAAGGCCTATTAAGCATGCATTAAAACTGCTCATGGCCTGTGTGTACCAACGCAATTCATTTCCACAAGACGGAATAATATCTGTGCCAGGAGAGACTGAGAAGGTCATCAGCAAACAGAGCAACAACAACAATCCTCATTACTATTCATTGAAACTGGCATGTAAATAGAAAAAAAAGTGGTGCATGCGAGGCTCAGACTGCCACAGTGCTGCCAAGAGCTAATGAAGAACCTGGAAGTGGAGGTGCAGAGAAAACACAGACAATGTTGGGGCGATGTTTATTAGTCGCTGTGTTCCTACAGCGCTGCAGGTGCTGACATTAACCTCTGGCATCAATCTGTTTCCAGCAAATGTCCTGGTAAAGTTGGTGTGTGGCGTGAAGGACGACAATTACACCTGCACGTTCTGCTGCCGTGCACAAATATACAGAAGAGATGCCGCGTTTATGACCTCTAAAAACACTATTGTTTCCAAGGACAGTTGTTTTCTTGCAGTCCTCAGTAGCTTTGCTCCCACACTGTCAAGTCAACATTTATGACATGGAGTCCCTGTAATCACTGCGATCAGAGGATCCACTCACAGAGGCAAAGTACCTTTGTGCTGAATACGTATACACCAGCGTCCAGTTACAAACCATAATGACTGTGGTCACCTTTGAGGGAACATAGAGAACCGAGTCCAAAATCAAGGACATTCAAAACGGCTAATAGATATAACCCAACTCTGCCGAATAGGACCAAATACCAACAGAGCTTTTCCATTTTTTGACGGTCGACAGTAGCCACGTAAAGACCAGAACCTAGTCTATACGTTGCCAAACTTAAAGCCTCACATGCTTGGCTTAAGACTGTAAAACTGGACTGAGCTAACTACAGATATTGCTCAGATAAGCAAACTAACTTTATAAAGCCGGTGTCCAGATCTACAGGAAGTGCGTCTTCATGGGAGCTTTTAAACAAGTGATTTACTCTGAATTTAGGGGTCGTTTGGCCAAAGATTTACAACCAGGAAATATGGACAGAAATCAGAAAAGGGTAAAACATTCAGGCCTAACTGCCAGATTAAATATTGGCAGAGTACGTTTCTGCAAACCAGATAAAGATCAGACGATGTTGAAACGACGATGTTTCTGTCGGTTCAGTTTAATTTCATGTTGTGGAAAAGATCATGATGCTTTAACAACTTCTCTTTGTGCCTGCAAATGTTAAAATGTCATCTCGAACAGTGATCTCCACGTCGGCAGCCGTCTCGCCCAGCTGTCACCACAGTTTCTCCTCCTACAGACACAGAAATGTGAACAACACATATTTTAGAAATGTTGATATTACACATGAAACAAATAACCAGCATTTTATTCTTACGACTGGGTTGCAACACGGGGATCTTCAGCAAAGCCTCAAAGCCAACTAACCTGCCAACTGCCCACAATCTGAACTGTACTCGGACGCCTCCTGAATCTAAATGCGTGATGCAGAGTCCCAAGTAAAACCACTGATTTACCTAACTCTCTTTGTAGGTGGGTTTGAAAATGAGAAGACAAATGTTAAGTTAAAAGGTTGTATGACTTTTAAAGAGACAGCCAAACAAACATATCTACATTTTTTCCAGAGAAGCAACAAAATGTACTCGTGTAGTGTTGCTCCTGCTCTCTATACTCTCTCCTCCCACAGAATCCCTCAACTACGAGTGACGAAATCGCTGCCCACAGTCGAAGTAGATGTATTTATATATAAATACATTCACTGGCGCTCGAAGAACCTCCACTTTTCTTCCCTTCAGGGCATAAAGCTCCCAAAGCAAATCTTTCACGACAGTAAGCAGCACCGAGCTTATAGTTAAAGTACAAAGTACAGCAGAGTACTCGGCTGAAATCACAGCCCAGTGCTCTGCTCAGTGAACCCTTTTGTATATGCAGCAGTGTGTCCTGCCAGAACTTGTTCATAATTCAGTGACTGACCCAGAATTTTTTATTCTTTATTCCAGGAAAACCTCTGAAACAGCATTTTCAGCATCAAGGGACACCGAGTCTATTTGGGGCTCCTTAAGGCAAAGTGACCCGTCGTAACCTGCATCTCAGCGAGAGAGGAGATCCAAGGTACCGCGGCTCAGAGCTCTAAATGAAGAATTACATTTTAAAAAGAGAACAAGGCTGCTGCTCGTACATATAAAAAAATGACTTTCTTCTGTATGGGAAATAAACTGGCCTTCAGAGGTCTATACTGTAAATGTGGTCGTGAATACAGATGAGATCAGATCCATCAGTCGGCTCTGTCATCATGTAAACTTCCCGATGCTCTGTCAGCCTATTGAAGATCGATCTAGCACCAATTGGATTGATACAAAGGGATTAGTTTAAGTTCTCTCTTCTACGTTTTACCCACACATTTGTATTTAATCAACGAGTAGAGCCGTCTTAAAAATGTTTCCCAGTGCGCACCCTGACCACGACTTTAATCCGACATCCGGCAGCGATGGCTGATTGAAAGAGGAGCATTATCTGGTGCTGTTTTCCTGCTGTAGATGAACTGTGATGTTCGTACAACGCTGTGGCATCAGCACAAACTTGTTTAACCACAAGAAAGAGAACTCGATGAAGGGGGGAGGAGGAGGAGGAGGAGGGACATGCTTCATCAGTGGCCAGACAGTCTTTTCAGAGGCAGGGAGTATCCTTAGTCACCTCATTACTGTAAATATAGCATGATATGTTCATCCAAATAATATATTCAGCCCACTGAAACTTGTCGCCCGCCCCTACGTCCTGATTTTGAGAGAGCACGACCAAAATATGTTGTCAGTCTCAATTAGAAATCAGTCGCCGTCCGACCTCCATCACATTCTGTTGTCGTAAATCCCTGCCGTCCTCACAATGTGTCTGTCCTTGCCTGTTCGGAGGGTGTTTTTTTTTAGCGTTGTGTGTCTTCTCACACAGGACCGGCGATGTTCCCTCGAACAGGAAACTCAGCCTGAATGGTCAGAATGTGAAGAGGCTCACGTCGGTGGACCCCCGGGGGACGCCACTGACAGAGCAGCCTTCTCTTTTACACTTTGAAAAGTTACCAGGTCTGGGTTTTGTCTACTCTTGAATAATGTAAGACTCTCTCATCCCTGTTGTGT
This sequence comes from Pagrus major, assembly GCF_040436345.1. Lineage (NCBI taxonomy): Eukaryota > Metazoa > Chordata > Actinopteri > Spariformes > Sparidae > Pagrus > Pagrus major. The sequence goes on from NC_133227.1 coordinate 28,799,344, forward strand.
GTGCGAGCTGTCTTAACGCTGCCACTGTCTGTCTGACCTTGTGGCTGAGAAAACACTCAGATACTCACCATGCCTTAAGGCAACAGGAGCACGAGTGCAGACGGCGATGAGCAGCGCTCTGAAAATAGCGCTGTGGACTGTGAGCCAATGAAACGCTTTATTTTTCTCTCTTTTTTGCAGTTCGGTGGTTTACATCCCTGTCAGAGCACACGTCTTATTCGGAGGCAGCAATCATCCAGGACGTCTCGTTAGCAGAGATTTCTCGCTTTGAGTCCAATCATTTTTAAGGGATTTTGCGCGCTGTTTTTGCGCTCCGGGCGCCTCCAGTTGTATAAACCTGAGTTGAAAATAGTTGAACTCATGCACAGAAATCATGGTGAATACACTGCAGAGCCTTTCCTCAGAGTCCTTTTCTATTTGATGGATCTTAAAGTTGCTGTGAACGTTACTTTCTTATTAAAATAAGTGTTTATTTATATTCCAACAGTAATCGTTGCTACTGAGTGTTTCAGTGACTCATGTCTCTCCTCCTGCTGCTCATGCAATAAAACAGAAAAAAAGAGCGCTGCCCCAAAAAAACTAAAGGAGTTGTCCAAGTGTGATGATATGAATAAAGGTCGGAGCTGCTAGCTTGTTTAGGTTTGTACCGTTAGCAAACAGGTTAACATAGTGCGAGGGTAGCTCATCATTTGCATTGTGCGTTCAGACCAAACGCGAGGTGAATTATTCGTGCATCTACATTAAATACAAAGTCAATTAAAAGATGTTCTTGGGCGCAAATTTGCATTTATTATGTTGAGTTGAAAATATTGAGTTGTGACGATGTGTAACAAAAGCCTATGGGCGTTGACATTCACACATGACATCAACGTCCAGACATTCATTGGAGGAGAAGCTGATAATCACTAATCGTGGCCGTTTGCTGACACCCAGAGCTAGAAAGTGTGGAGGAAAATGAGTGAGAAAGTCGGGCTACCTGGTAAGTCATGGAAATATGACTCAGCACAGCACAGCCCTGATCGATCCGAACTCCACTCAGGGAATAAGCATTTTAAAGGTTGTTTGCTTGTCGTCTAGCTGACAGACCTGACGAAGCATGAATTCAGGGACGGCATTATGATGTTGTTATTTTGATCCATTTATTGCAGACGGATCACAAAGAAACGTCTTTGTTTTAGGTTGTTACCGATGTGGTGAAATATGTTAATTCAGTCTACGTCTACTTGCTGGGAACAGTTACTATTTATTGATTTCAACACACCTATTAAGAATCGGCCACTCACTGGAGCCGGATCAACAGGCGCTCTGCAGCTGAAAACTGGGAACCGGTCAGCCTCAGGTATAATACCAATATTTTCGTATTTGGTCTGAACACATCATTACTGTTCATGAAACTGAACCTGATATTTCCACAGCACTCCAAATTTGTGACCACAACCAGCATGTTTTGTAACTTTAGATGCTCTGCCACCGTTATTGAGTCATACCATCATGTAAGTAACCTCTCTTCCACTGCAAGGTAAAGGTTATAGATTTCATTTTGAGATGAACTGACCGCAGCTGCCTCCACAACAGTGTCTTCTACAAAACTTTAAATACATTTATAGTCTTCACAAGGTGACTTTAAGCTACTAACACGAGATATTCTTGGTGGAGTATCACCTCAGGTCTCTTATTTTCCATCTTCTCTCATTGTTTTTCACCCGCTCTCCCCTCCTGACTCATTCTCTCTTCCAGGCCCCTCTATGTGTAATGGCTTCCATACCGAGGAGCTATTTTTCTTTTTTTTTTTTTTTTACGAGCTGAGCGTGGGATTAATGTTTGCCAGCGGAGGTAAATGGCCGTCTAGGGAGTTACCTGTCAGGACCCTGCAGTGCGCTGGCCTCTCCACGGGCCGATGGATGTTACACAACAGCAGGAGACGTCACCTCGGAGGAATGTGGGGAATGAGAGGGGGGTGGATCAGAGGATGAGGGAGGAGAGGGGCTGGAGCAGAGCGCTTCAGTGACTGCTGTGGTACCCAGACATGAGTCACAGGCTGATAAAATGGGTCAGCGGATACCAACCTGAAGAAATCATGATCCAGTTACGCAATGTGGTGTCGGTGCAGACTGAAAACTGAATTTATTATACACAAATAAATTCTAGGAGTCTTACATATATATGTACAATTTCACATACACTAATCGTAACTTTGTAAAAGGTTTGGCTAAATGCAGAGTAGTCCTCTTAGTAGGGATTAAGGATTAGTTAGGATTTAGTTGATACCAATATCGATACTGAAACCACTTATCAATGCTCTGATAATTGTATTCTCTATGATTTGGTTTGGAGGCCAAGCTGGACTCCACCAGTGAAGGGATGTATACCTTGTTAGTCTTTTCCTGTGTCATTTTACCGAGTACAGCCCGGGAGAATGGGTTGGGCTTGGCTGTTTGTCTTCTGCTGTTGACCTACGAAGCCGCCGAGTGATGTTGTGCATGAGATTAATTAGAAACATATATTGAAATAGCTTAAAAACAGTCCTAGCTGTGTCCTGAATCAAATCCACAGAATTAAGATCAATCCCATTTCTAGTTTCTACCCTTACCCCTCGGAGTTACAAGGCTTACTGGTTGAAATCTTCCCTCCAAGACCTTCATACCTCATCAGTCGTCATCAATAGCGTTTATGTGAACAGATGCAACTGGACTATTTCCAATAGTTTGAAGTTGCCAGTAAAGGGGGAATGCAACATTGAAATATGTCAAAATGCAGTTAAGTCATGCACAAATCAACAATAACAATGTAATGTTAGCTGGATAGCTAGTTACCTACCCAGACATCAGCAAACTAGCAACGCTTGTTCTATGCTGGTTATACAGAAAATGACTTCAGGAGTGATCAACCATCTCAGTCTTAACTTGGTTTTATGCTCTTTAATATCAAATGTACATGTAAGCCAATAAATATAATAACTATCAGCGTGCAAATAGGTGAGTGCACAGGTTGGCCTGTGTTTTCAAACGTTTTGTCGGCTAAAGTTATGGCTTTAATTAATTCAACAGAGATTTTCATTTCATAAAATAATATTAATAGATATTGCATTTTATGATAAGGTCTCTCTTTCACTGTCCATTTCCTGCCCATTATCACGAGGAATGCATTTCTTTGTTGTAAATCGATCACAGCTTTTAAAAGACTGCATAACACCGAGTGAATACGGCCCCAGATTTCTTTCGCTGTCGCCTTGAAACCTCAAAAAATAGGGAGGATTTTGATACAAAAGCGTGGGGCCTGGGTTTCCTTCCCCAGAAAAATGTGAGCTTCAGAGCTCCTTTCTTTTAAAACTTTCCAGGACGTCTGAAATATATTTGTGTATTTCTTTGTCTGTGTCTCTCACTCACTAACGAGGACACGGCACAATAGTACAGACGGCCACGTGCTGTACAGTGTCAGAAATAGGTACTAATGACTAAAAGGAGAAATTGGTTTGAACATTTCCCATAAATAAGGAAAAATACAGGATAATTATGACCTGGGAGAAAACCTGGAGAGGGGAACGAATAACGAGAGGCTCCAGGGTTGGCAGGTATCGTTGCTGGAGTTTAAACTGGTCATTAGTTAATTTATAATTGAAAGTTTTGACTTTAATTCTCTCAAATGGCTTCAACTTTTCAATGGATGAACCAACATAAGATTTCCAGAGAATCACACACTGAGGCGTGTGAATAATTCATTAAAGTTCAGTTCCATACGCTTCATGTGGAGTCCCTGAAAATGTCATAAAACAAACACATGAATGCGTCTTATTAATACTTCATCAAGATTTAACATTTCCCTGAACTTACAGAAAAGATGTTACTGGATTGCTAAGTTTGAATATTTCAAATCGATTGTGTAACTGAAGTATCCATTTTGTTACATTTGGCCTTGCGAGCTCACCAGCATTAAGGACAATACGTCTTCCTTTCAGTTTTTTATTTCTTTTTCTTTTTTTCCAGATGAAATAATAGTGAAATTAAACCACTCCGCCATCGGCTAAGCACCCGTGGAAACCCCTCACAGACCCCTGGACGTCCCTGAACTCCTTTTTTGTGAGCTGGTAATTGGCTCCTAAAACTTTTTCCATTTTGAATCGAGTCTCACAGGAGTGCAGGGATTTTTTCAGGCCATGGTGGGTTCCCTGGGATCAGAGCTCATTACAATAACTACTTTTGCTATACGACGACCCATCAGTGTCGGTCCTGAGAGCCTTTCTGGGTCCTGACCCCTCAGCTAAAGACTCGCTGCTGCCGCAGGCTCTGAGGCTGGAGTCAGTCTCCGGCTCCCCTCACACTAATGCTCTCGCTCTGTCTTCTGTCCTGAGGTCATCCTGTAAACACTGAAGTGATGGTGTAAGCAGATAATAAGAAGCTGGACTCTCTAACGAAGGAGTTTGCTAGTAAGTTTAAGACATTAACTCCAACCTACACTGGCATGGTTGTGGGAGCAGTGGTGGGATTTTTGTTTTGGCTGAATTTCATCTCAATAACGGGGGTGTGTTTCAATCAAAAACACTGATGTAGTGGAAGGAGGCTTATCCTGCTCCACAAGAGTGACATGGACAAACATGGAGAAAACAGCCATGTTTTTAGTTGGTCACTGGTTAATCAAGAGTAATGTAGCCATTATGCTATTAAAGCTGCATTTATTCGTTTGATTGGCTGCTTAGGGCTGTATTACATACATACATACATTACAAAAACCAACATCATGCACTTTGTTGCCACCATCGCTGCTGCACCTTCAATCACTCAGTGCACCTTGATCACTTTTATTGCTGTTTTTTATACCTTTTTGCTTTATTTTGTTACATGTCTTTGCACAACAACAGTAAACCTTTGTTGCGTGACATTTTTAAATTATATTTGTGTCTTGTGTACATACATTTATAGATAGTATGCGCACATGCACCTTTCCCTGCTATTATTATTAAGAGTGACAATAAACATCTTGAATCTAACTCTAATACCTTACAAAGTCGATATGGTGAATGTGTCAGCAAAGAGTTGACTATTAACCAGCAGACACAAAGTCTAATATTAAATTCCAATGTTAAATCTTTTAGCTCCGGCTTTTAAAATATCCTGTGCAAACTCGGGATATACGGAACAAATCAGAAAAGATGTAAAGATTTAAACAAACTGATGATGTCTGCAGTGAAATCTTTACAGCTTGTGTGCGTATTTTATTTTGTGATGTTCACTTTGCCTTTAGTCGTCCTGTCAAATAATTCTTTTACCTTCAGTTTACCTGCAAAACTGGGAACCGAAACCTGACCGTGGTGTTTTTTTAAATTCTTATTCACACAGGAGCCTTTTCAAGGGTATTATGGTTTTAACTCAAAGGTAAAAAAACACACACCAAAAAGGGATTTCTTTCATCAAAGCCATTTTAATACAAATTGCTAATTATCAGCAACCTGACTATCAAAAGTGCTGCCATAACAACTAGTCATTTACATTAATTAGCCTGTACTGAACAGGTATCAAACTTAAGCTGCTGAGCACCTTAGTTCAGAGAGGAGTGATAGAGAAGCGCCATCGAACTATTAACATGTTAACAAGCTCCATTACAGAGAAAGTTTCAGGCTGATAGCGTCACGTAACCACAGAAAGTCACCAGTGAACTCCCACAGTGAGCAGCGTCCTCCTGCTGCCCAACACGCCTCACCTACTGACGAGAGCCTCACCTACTGACAGCCTGACGAGAGCACAGGGAGACACCCCGGCGTTGTTGGCAGAGGAGCAGTGGACGACTGTGAGCAGCATGAAGGGAATTAATTACAACATATCGGGATGCTTTTCTTGGCTTTTTTCCTGATGGTCAGGATCCCTTTTAACATTTGGTTTAAATCCGAAATATTACCAAATAGGAACTTTTGCTTTTCGCTTTGAAAACAAATCCTAAGCCATTGTCTTCTTAGTGCAGTGCAGCACCTCTGCTGCTGCCCCCGCTGCTTGCACTGAGTAGACGCCTGCAGCAGTTTGTAATGTCTCTCGTTGCAAAATAGCGGTGAGGCTGATGGGCAAGTAATGTAAGCAGTGTTTACCAGACCACCGTGTAACACTGGGAAAACCCAACCAAATAGTGTTACCGATAGAAACGTTTTCCTGTGTGAAAATGCACACTCGTCGACCTAGATCGTCAGATTTTATTTACAGACGCACCCCAATGTGTTAAAAAAGGCGAGAACAAAAGCTTGTGTTTATTGTTTTATCTCACTTAGTGTAAAACTTTCTTGATTTATTGCAGGAACACCAGACAGAACACTTCCTCTGATTTGACTCGTATCAACAGTCACGTACCTCTGATCAAGCGCTGCACCGTCATGCATTATGATGTTTGAGATTTGTGACAAATTTGTCTTCATCAAGAAGCTTCAAACTGAGAAAATAAAAGTAGTTAAGTTTTTCAAAGCAGACTCCCCTGATTACCACAAAATTTGTCAGAGCAACAATTTCCACTTTTGATGAAGGCTGTGTTTTGCTTCATGGGAATCGTCGCCGCAGTTGGGAAGCTCTTTCATCGAGCCGGAGCCACATCAACATGAAACACAGCATGTCAGCCGAAACTACAACGAGGGCTCCCAAATATCACATAGTACTGAAACTTAGTATTTGTCACATTTATCCAAATTGCTGGAAAGAAATTGGTGAAATCCAAACCGTCTCACAAACAATTTATTCAGAGGATGTTGGACTAACCATTAGAGCTTTTCCTCTCTAATCATTGTTGTTCCTTTCAACATAAGATTTTATGGTTAGCGAAGATCAACAAGATGTGTGTAGTTTACTAATGACACCAAAAACAGTTCTGAGTATCCAAGCTCTGAAATTACCTCTGGCTACATTCAGCTTCTTACTTTTGTTCCCACACATATGCAAAACCATACAAAGGCAGTCAGCAGCTCCTGCTGTGTGCTCAGCAACATGCGTTTGAATGGTTTCCCTCCCACTAATTACTGTACCTTCAGGTCCTGCAGAAGGACGCCTGCCGGTGCACAACAGGGAACGAGAAAAATAAGGTACGAAGTGGTTTAAAGATAACCTTCCGGTTTTTCTTACCAGGCCAAAAAGAAGACTGAAGGAGTCCAAAAACAGGAGGAAAAGAGAGAAATTTTATGGAAAAGTAGTGAGTGTGTTTCCTGTTTCCATTAACACGATGAAAACAAATCTCCTGCTGGTGGCACTCAACTGGCCGAGAGAGATTGTTGTTGACATGAGCCTTTTATCGATCTAAAATAAAATCTAAAATAACCAGAACTCATAGCTAGAGGTTTCATTTGTTCTGCAGTGAATCTAAGGCTTCTGTCTTATGCCATGTCGCATTTTCAGTGGCGTGTGTGACGACGTCTTAAGGTTGTGTGACATGCGGTGTAAGTAGTTTTGATCGTTGTGTATTTTGTAGTTTTTATTAGTGTATTTTGTAGTTTTGATTGTCGTGTGTTTTGTGGTTTTGATTGTGGTGTATTGAGGAGTCCTTTAGTTTACCATGTTTTGTGTTTTTATTTAGTAAATGTTTCATTTATGACATGATTTCAAATTCTATTCTAATTTTTTGTTTTTTTACTTAAATAAGCTTCTGGCTGAAGTTTCACTGATTTCAGGGACATGAATCACTTGAAGATCCTCTGAGAAATGACATCACAGTAAGCAAAAACACCAACCCCAGGCACTGGCAGACCATTTCTATTGCAGAGTTGAGAAAATACATGGTATTCACAAGCGTTTCGAAAGGACCTGTGTTTGCCTTTTCTTTCTTTATTCTTTGACACAATCTGTAATACAGTTGGACAACTTACCACCTGGGCTCAGAGGATCTTTGGGGTCTATCAACAAAACACATCCTCGCCTAAGCTGGGTCACCCCTCCTCTTTATCCACACGCCCTCTCTGCTGCATCTGGGATATTCTTGATGACTCGTTTAGCCTCTGCAGTCGACCTCAATGTGCACTGTCTGCCACAAAGTATTGACCCCCTCTCAGAGGACTCCTCCATCAGGATCAATTCAAGTACAATGATTTGCCTTACAGTCAAAGTCTCACAGACCTCAGGACCTAGCCCCGTTTGTACCGTCTCATCCACAAGTCCCAAATGTTTCCCATAGAGCAGACTGGGGAAGTGGCTGTGCACTGTTCTCCACCTCTTCCTATCAGTGTGGGTTTTCTCCGGGTGACCCATCTTCCTCCCGGGGTCAAAAGACAAGTGGATTAATTGGTGACAGTTTGAATGTGAGAGTCATTGGTCGTCTCCATGAGGGAGCACAGACCTGGTATTAACATCCATCCTGAGTGATCCGAGCATGAGTGCACAGCTTTAATCCCGTCAGCTCCACACCTGGCATAAACACGAGTGACCACTTGTGATCAGATCTTACTTCCCCACTCTATATGCAAATATACAAGTACATCACTGGGAAAGAATAAAAAGATACATTTCCTACACAAAGAAATTAATATGTTCATGTATTAAATTTGCCGAATTTACAAGAAGGCCCAAACTGTTAAAAAAGTGTCAGTGACAGAGTTTCACAAAGTTTATAAAGTGTCTCCCAACTCAACAACTCACAAAATCTAACAATTTGTTAAGGGAGTCTGGGGACTTTATTCACGAGTGTCAAAGCAGTTGCCTGTATTGGTTACCGTTTACTGTATTTGTAAAATTTGGCATGTTTACCGTCATTAAATGTTGTCTCCTCTCATAAACCTAGTATAAAATCAAGACTGCTTAATGTTGGAAGATACACTTAAGACGTGGACGCAGAAAGGCTGGTGCAGCAATGCGGCGTCAGACGAAACCAACAAAAAACTTAATGTCTTGCATTTAATGCCGAATTTAAAAATAGGCACAGAGGATTTAGAATTCGTCATTGCAAAGTTTCACAAAGTTCGTTAAGTTTCTCCTCACTGGAATACTCTTAAAATCACACAATTTGTTAAGGGAGTCTGGGGATATTGCCGTTAGTCTTTCTGTATGATGCGTTTTGGCTTCTCGGGCACACAACTGCAAACTGTGATCAATCCATCCTGATCCCAAAGCTGCACGGCTCAGCTTTTCCTGAAGAGAGAGGTGGAGGTGTGTGTATGTTTCTCTGTGTGTGTGTGTGTGTGTGTGTAAGCGTACAAACATGCCTCCTGCACCCCTGCATTGTCAGACATAATCTCAGCCGTTAGAGGGATGAGATGTTGGGCTTATTTGTGCTGAAGTCCGTCCGACATGGATCCCAGTTTCCACAGGTATTAAGGCGGACATGATGACATCGTTCCCAGACACCGAAGCACCAGCTCATCCCGACACAGCCTTCAACCAGGCGTATCCGTCCCTTTGCTGAGCTCACAGGAAGAGACATGATGGATTTCAAAGTAAAGTTGTGTTGAGTCTCCTGATTGAGCCGGACGTTGTCAGGATCGCTGCGGCTGCAAACACGTCTTTACCTACAGATCGTCCTTGAAAGGTATGTGGGGATGTTGGGAGAGCATAAGAGACATAATGGAAGAGAAGAACAAGGGTCGAACATGAAGATAAATGGCAGGGGAAAACTAAAAAGATGTTTAGAAAGAATGAAAGAGACAAAGACAACGCGATTAGTGAGAGAATCAGAGGTTAAATGAGATGAAAATAGATTTGTTTTTATCAAACTCGAGCAAACCTTCAAGCAAATGTTTAAAAGTGTGCTACAACTTGAAAATGGATTGCTGAAGCAAAACCAACCACGAGTAAAATATGAAAGAAGATAAGTTTAAAATCATGTCAAAGTGTGTGAATTTAATGAATTTAATCTATTTTGCACAATAAGATTAAATTAATTAAAGTCATCGCAGTAAATTGTCTGCTGTAACTACATCAGAATTACTCGTCGGGGCGCCACCCTTAAAGACGGGAAAACAAATCAACCATTAAATCGATCAGCCGGAGAAGGAATTGATTATTTTCAATACATCGACTTCAGTCTTCTGCTTCAAAGAAAACACACAGACAACTTCATAATGATAGATGAAGACATTTATGTATTGCTACATTTCTACTAATAACTGAATAGATGCATGATTAATAAAGAATATATGACGACGCAAACAAACAGATGAATAAAGGTATTAAATGTGGAGATGCTAACGTTACAGGGTGCCAACTCACCCAACATCCAGAACTTTTTATAACATGTCATGGGTTTTCTTGAAAAAAGTCATGTTGAAACTTCCATTTAATTCATGAGACTTTTGTAAAATCCTTCAGCTGCACTTCAAATACTTTTTAAGTTATTTGTTATAGTTATATGTTTAATTTGGGCTCTCTGAGCTAATTTTGAGTATTTTTGTGCTTCCTTTTATGTTTATTCTGAACCTGACCAATCGCTCATTTTTCACTGGATTGGGTTGACATGTGTCCTGAACATCCAGGAGACTCTGAGGAAACTTGGTAACATATATTAACTCAAGTAGTTGTTACTGATTACAGTTGGTTACAGTAATCAAATTAATAACAGGAAGTCATTTTTTTTTTTTTTTACCAGAATGAAGAATCTGTCATTTTCAAAAAAAATCATATCGCCACTAGTTTTCACTTTCTGGCAACCAAATGTTGGTTCTGTGTCATACTAATGTAGTTCTGTCACATCTTTAAGTTATTTGGTCCTGAATAAAAAAAATGACTGTGGTAGATCTTGTTAAATATAGCTTCAGAGCTGAAAACCCCATTTTTGGGGACTGTAGATCTTCCACAGAAGGATTCTTTTAATTTCCTCTGAAAACAACAGCTTCTCCCTGACTTCCTGTTTATAATTTGATTACTGTAGCCATTCATCAACTTCCTCAGGGTCTCTTTGATGTTCGGGACAAATTTCAACCCAAACCAGTGAAAAATAAACGATTTGTGAGGAAACTCAAAAAAAATCATGACTTAAAAAGTATTTGGAGTACAGCTACAGGATTTTACAAGCTCACATGAATTTAATAGAAGTTTCAATATGATTTTTTTCAAGACAATCCATGACGTGAACTATAGTATAGAATAGTCAATTATCTTCTCTAAATGTATATAATGTACGAATATCAGAGACCTCTGACTGTCCTCTAAGACGTCCTCGATCAATGCTGTGGATCAATGACAGAAGACTTGGCTGCGTGAGGGTTAAAACACACTGCACTGACATCACAGCTCTATTGAGTACAGGACTAACTGACTGACTTTGGTTAACTGACTGTCCCGACACTCTCCACCTCAGGCAGTGTGGAGGACTAATGCTCTCCGGATCGATACTAAACACATTCAGTCCTCTGAAATCACATCAGGAAGACTTGAAGTGCTGAACAAGGACGGCCAACTTTGTTTTTGTCTTTGTCCGCAGACCGGTTCTCTACAGTCGGTTCTGATTCATCTTGAACAAGGGTGTCTTATCTTTGTATAGTTTGTTCATACATGTATGTTTTTTAGCTTTACGTGCACGGATCATGACCACAGATGTCCTTCAGAGGGAGACTTTTTACTTTGAGCCTGTACTCTATTACTTTTACTTGAGTAAAGAAGTTTTTTTTTGTATCTGTACTTCTACTGGAGGAATGAATGTGTGGACTTTCTTCTGCAGCTTCTGCTTTTTCCTTTGCTCCTGTGTGCAGTACAACCCAAGCAAAATCCATATTTTATAGTTAGTCGTTACCACAGAAGCCCTCATGTTGTATTTGTTCTCCAGCTGTCCTGCTTTACACCAACTAACTGATCTCCAACTATCACGTCAGAGTGTTCAGACTTCTTTTTGTATTCGCTGAATGTATTGTTTGAGATTGGAGCAACAGGTGGGATCTAGTAAGCGGCGAAACATCTTGTTAATTGCTAGAAACAATCGATCCAGCCGGTTCTCTTCAGAGGAGCAGTGAGGTCAGGAGGCGGCTAGTTGGGAGTTAAGTTTGACATCTTACCTCGAGATGTACAGAGGAGATGATGATGTCTGTGTTACTGAGGGAATCGCTGCATCGGTGTTCTCAAAGCTCTTCTCTTTGAACAAAGTTTGAACTTAGTACTTTTGTATTGACGTTACATTAATCTTACAGCAGTCTTACAGATGGTTTTTTTCTCTCACCTTGAGCGCGAAGTTATTACAACTTTTATTGACGTTTAAAAAAAACAAGGGAAGAGCTTTTTCAGGTTCAAACGTACAGCGAGTTCAACAAACTTCTGCAGAGAATCACATCCGGACACAAAGTTTCACCATTATTTTGTCTTTATTTAACCAGCACACTAAACATGCATCTGCATATGAAACAGATATAAAAAGTGTATTTTCAGTTTCTAATTAATTCACCCGGGCCACTCGGCTCTAACAGGAAGTCTCTGCAGCTCATATACATTTAAACGGTCACATGCTTCCCCCGCTGGACAGATGTCGGCCCATATGTTAATATAACCAGTTAATGGCAGCATCTGTTGATTCTGAACTCATTTGGGAAACATGTTTCACTGAGCAGCCCGATGGATCGGACAAGCTAAGTTTAATAATGTCACCGCCTCACAATTTATAGCGCACGCTCCAGTGAACACAGTATGTATCTACAGTGACACACAAGCAGCAGATTATTGGAGATTCAGTTCGATGATTTTTCATTAATTTACTGTTTTTCTCTTCAAGCAAAAGCTGACAGGCTGACTACACTACATCTAGTAGCAATACTGAAGTGTAACTAAGTACATTTACTCAAGTAAAGTACTTTGAGGTACTTGTATTTTACTCAAGTGTTTCATTTTCTGCTCGTTTATACTTCCACTTCACTATGGAGGACTGAAACGGCCCAAATCAGAAATGAATAACAACATAAATGAATAAATCAGTAAATATATTCATACGTAAATAAAACAAATTAGTATTGAAAATAATTGTTGCCATTAATTAAAATATAAAACGTGACATAATCAGATATAGCACTATAACGTAGTCAAACTATCAAACGCCACATTCTGTCTTTTAGCAGTCTAACAGCACTTTTCCTAAACTGTGCAGTTGACCGTGCTGATCTTCTGACTTTTCCTCTGGCGCCACCATGAGGCCCACATTTAGCGGTCTGAGTGAAATTTCTTGACAGTTTTTGGATGAATTCCTATAAAAGTTTTCTATCACACCTTCAAGCCCCGCTCAGGATGAACTCTGATTACTTTGGCGATCTCTTCCAATACTTGGGTTTATGACCAACTACCTGTAAAACCAGCAGCTGTGTTAACAGAACTGTATACCTGTGTGGGTCGAGCACTGACTGTCCAAGTAAGCTATGACCTTGACTGCACTGCAGCTGTGTGTTTATAACAGAGGAGAGAAGAAGAAGAAGAAGAAGAAGAAGCTTCTTTGGATATTTTGATTCTGACTTTGTGGCAAACGTCACTCAACACATTTTTTGACTTTCATCTGTTACAGCCCTGAAAGTTTCACTACATGAACCTGGTACCGTGACATGTAATCGTAGTGACAGTGGTAGAAGACCCTGATCGGATCGATCAGATCTCCAGGCTTTGATCCCAGCGGAGCGTTCAGGGCTGACAGTGTTGTGTATTTTGTTACCTGTTGATAAAGTGTGTGAATGGTTATGTCGAGCAGCGCAGCACACACCGGGACGCCCGTGTGTCTTTGATCACCGGAGGCCGTTTGAGGTTTCGCAGCTTTGTCGACATTCTCCATGTTTAAACGCATGCGAAAGATAGTACAGGTGCTCAATGGCTGAACCGCTCGCTCTAAGATATCTGATCAACGAGGGTGATGATTGGTTGTTACACTCGGCCCCAGGTACCTTTGATCCTCGCAGAGCTCTGCACCAATATAAATCTCTTTCATCACATGACCTCAAAGCCACAGATCAAACAGCGAGCGGAGCCAAGCTGAGCCGAGGTGCAGCCTCCAGTGAGTCATCTTTATCTCCGGCCAATATCTTAAGAGCCAGAGGGCTCGACTTAGAGATGCTACAGGTGTTTCCCCTTCAGACGCTTTTCTCTCCAGGACGGTGAGGAGTTAGTCGCACCAGGTGGCCGTCGTTTACATCCTCCCAGAAGACTTTTTACACTCGGGCAGCGACATAACAATGGCAACTTATAAAGTTATTATGGAAAACGTTTCACACTCATCGGCAGCAACAATCACATTCACTTGTAGTTTTGTTTATGACGACCTGATTAATGTCAGTCCAGTATTCACTCCCCTCTGAGCTCAAGTTTGGACTTCACAAACTCCTGAGAGAAATATCTTCAGCTGCGTCACTATATTCACCAGCCAGTTGCTAACTTTGTCTGCTTTGCGGTGCCGGGCAGGTCGTGTTCACCTGATCTATCAGAGGATGATGAGAGAGATTTAAAATCAAAAGGAAGATCTAAAAGAGCTAAAAACAATAAAGTTGAGAGAAACTTGGTGATAATTCTGAGGATTCATCACGACGAGCAACCTGTTAGATATTAAACGTTAGTCATTTAATCCATTGTTAATTTTAAACTATTGATTAGTGCAGCTTAAAGCAAACTGGCTCTTTATGAGGAAACATGCTGAACAGATATTCTCATTTTTCATTAGTTTGTTTGTTCACTGATCCTGGTTGTGTTTACTGAACAGAAATCCTCCAGAGCTCCTTCACAGGTTTTACTCAGGTGGCTAACAGCTAACTTCCTAACGGCAGCTAGCAAAGAGTTAGTGGTTATGCTGCCTCCTCTAGTTTCAGAGCGACCTTTGACCTCTATAATTCACAAATTAAACCTTTAATGGACGTCACTTATTTAACTTAATACGATGTTTTCCAACAGCGAACCAAACTGCGACCGTCACGTCTTTATGTCTCACCTGCCTGTGGATCTGCTCTCCACAGAAGTTAATGGAAGTGATTGACGTGTGCATTCGACGCAGTCTGAAAGTGTAAAGTTGTGTTATTTGTACGATGATTGATGAGGAAAGGTTGCCTCATCAGCTCCAGCAGTCGACTGGTCTGACCTGAGCAGCTCTGACGTATCAAACCCTGCTCACTATATTAATGTGAAGCAGAACCTTGCAGGAGAAAGAGAACAGCAAATCTCTCGGTAATAGAAAACAACTGCTCGGGGTGTTTTGCATTATGCAGCGTCAGGCCTCAGTTTGCCTGAAGAAGCACATCAGAGCGAGCGGCTCGGCCTCACCGCATCACCAGTTTAAGGTCAAATTCACAGCGTGGCGTCATTATTTTCCTTCCCCCAAGACTTCACTTTTTTCTTCTCCTTACAGTTTGTTTCTGATGCTCTTTGTTGTTGTGTTTTCTTCTCCCAGACAGCTTTCCAAGCCGTAATAAAAACCATGAGTGTTACTGTCCATCTGTATGCTCAGTGTGGTTTAAGATAAGAGAAGATAGAAAATCTCCTCTAAAAATGGATCTGATCCACATTAAACTATCTAAAATTGAAAGTTCCTCTTCCTTCACCTTTTTTTTTGCCATTTATATATATATTTATAAGTGTAACAATGGAAATGTCTTGGTAAAATAATCAAAAAGCGTTGCAGAGTGGATTTTTTAGGTTTGGGGGATTTTACTTAAGACAAACAGGAAGGAGCTGGACTCAGCTCAACCACCTTCATTCAACACTTCTTTCCCGTGTTTTAACATCGACCCAACTTGATAAATGTTTTTGTGGAAGCGTCAGGTTTTCTGGGCGACTCTTGTCTTTCCATAGAAAAACCATCATTAAGTACAGAACGTGTCCACTTTGTCTCAGACGAGACAACACCGGGAAAAAATGTGATTCCAAGACGAGACCGAGACCTTTAAAAAGTGACCGATCTTAAATACTACAACACCAGTTTTAATTACTAAAAGTATTTAATCTGCTGATAATTTTCACTCTTGAATGATCAGTCATTTAGATATGTCAAAAGCTGTGAAACATTCTCATCACAGTGTCCCAGAGTCCAAAGTGACGTCTTCAAATTGCTTCTTTTGTCCAACCAACAGTCCAAAACCCAAAGACTCTTCATTTACTGTCATTATTGACAAAGAAAAGCAGCTAAAAGAAAGATTTAAGAAACGTTTTCACTTGCAAAATGAATCGATTATCAAAGTAGTCAATGAATCGACCGATCGAATTCAGGTCCTGATCTGATCTGCAGGGCCAAGCCAGGACAAACCGGGACCGATGACTCTCCTCATGACTGAACTTCTTACACGACAGCGCTGCCGCCGTGAAGACTCAGAGCCGGAGTGTTTATTCTCAGCTGCAGTCACACTTCATCAGTACAGCATTTATGTGGCCTCAGAAGTAAGTGTGCAGCTCGCCAAGTATCCAGAGAGTCGTGTGGCTCAAATGATCCCTTAAAACAAAACGAGATAAAGACCCACTTTTTTCTCGTCAACAATGTTTTAAACTTGATTCCCTCGTGTTTAAACTCAGGGGGGGATGATCACCAGACACTGCAGCTCCCCTCAGAGAGTTTTAGCTGTTTTGTTTCAGTCTCACAGTCCTATAAACTTCATTTCCAGCAGCAGCAGCTGTTTTCAGTTAAAAGCCGTTCTGATGTTCACGACCAGCGAACAGCAGACAGACAGTCAGAGACGAGCTGGTGGACGAAGAGACAGATCGTTTGTTTACACTTTGGGATTTTTGTTCATTAAAATGATTTTAAAACATTTGTTTAAACTTGCAGTGTGCAACTTTTTAAGTTTCTGGCTGCAGCTGTTCTTTTCATATTTTCCAAATATTTCATGTATTTAAAGTATTTCTGCTGTTATCTTGTAGTGAACAGGAGAGAAGTGACAGGAAACAACGGTTTCCCGGTCAGCATCTCAGACCCAAACGCCACCAGGACGCTTCATTATTTATTTTTTAACTTTTTTCTGCATCACATATTCGTCCACCTTCAGCTCAAAAATGTCCAAAGCAACCTTCTGCTCGATAGTCCTACCTGTGTAAACAGAAAGATATCGTGTTAAAATATGAGTTTTTAATATTATATATCATATCACCCATACCAGTCGTACTCGAGTAAAAGTCTTAAAGTATGAGATATTAAATGTACTTAAGTAAATAAATTATACATATATTTACATGTATGTACGTACTGAATAAAATATTCAGTATTTTATCAGTTTATGATAAAAAAAATCACGACATTGACTCGGATGCAAATACATAAAAAATAAAAATACAAATAGTACTTGAGAAAAAGTATTCAAGTATCTGATATTAAATGTTTTGGGTCAAATATTCAGCATTTTTTCTGTTTACTGGAATCTGTGTTCTTTTTATCTGATTGCTGATAAAATGGATTGATTTGTCAGACTAACATGTGTTTTACTTTGGCTCTGAGGCAGAATGTAATCTGCAAAGTAACTAGTAACTAAAGCTATCAAATACATGTGGTTGAGTATAAAGAGATAGAAAGAAACTGACATACTGAAGTACAGTTTTGAGGTATTTTTAACTTTACAGTACTTGAGTAAATGTACTTAGTTACATGTCATCATTGCCTTTTAATCACAGTTAAAAGTCTTTTTTAAATCAAAGGTAAATGAAACTCTGGTTTTCACTCCAGTTCTTGTGAAGCCTCCATGCGTCTCCTGGCCCGCAGGGGGCAGCGCCGAGGCAGCTTATAGTTATGGAGGTGAGGTCACAGGTCAACAACAATGGCTGTCAGCACAAAGAGGAGGAAGAGCAGCACGGCTAAACATGTAACTGACAAGAGGAGTTTAAAGGAGGCAGCTGAAGATCTGTGCTGCAGGAGTTTGTTGTGCTGCCGGCGCCTGAGGAGAGTTTACTGAAGCTGTTGGCTGCAGCCACGCGCCTGAAAGCTGCTGTAAAGGTAGACAGCTCATCAAGATGAGTGACAAGCTTCTGGGCAAGGAACAACAGCAGCAGCAGCAGAGGAGGAGAGGACCAGACTAACAATAGACTGTGTGCCCGGAGGCGAGAACTGGAGGAGAGGTGAGTGGAGGAGACGGGTTAAAGAAAGCTTTTAGTCCTCTTGACAATCAAAAGGTATTGTGGGTTGTGAGCGGTGGGGAGCGGCTCCACAGGAGGAGGGAGTTCATGATATTCTGGACACTTGAGTGTGTGTTTCTGGCAGTGTGTTTTACCTCCTGATGTGCTGGAGCCGTGAGTGCCCAACACAAAGCAGGACTGTTTTTATCTCCAGCTCAGTTAAAAAAAAACATGTACAGCAGCTCAAATACACATAAATTGTCTCTCCGGGCTTCGAACGGTGCTTTAAAACAGCTCCTGAATGATGTGTGGTGACACAGTCATATGTCGTGCTCGTGATATGGCTCCAAATCATAGTTAATCCCCATAAGAGCCAGAAATAAACATGTTTACAGCCTGGTACAAGAGCAGTTTGGGTCTCTTGCAGCTACCTTTCAGCTGTCATGCTTCACGTGGCCTCGCTTCAGCTTCAGCTTCACCCACACTCCGACTCTTTGCCCACGTTGATGTTCGCGGTCTCTTGTTGAAATGTCAAACTTCCCTCAATCTGAGTCTTGCAGGTGCACGGTGCCAAAAAGTTAACAAAACACTTGGCTGACTGTGTCAACATAAAAATGATCTCTTTGGCGAGTGAACACACAGTTTAACCCTCAGCAGTGCAGCCTTCTCACGTACACACCAAACAGAGGAGGGAAACAACACACGAGGGAACATACGACATTAAAAGATATATGTTGCGGCACTTTTATGTTCGGACAAGTATCTTAATATTCCATTAGCATGCTAACACGTTAAAGGTGCACTGGGGGAAAGAAATTTAACATGACATAAACTGAATAAACAAACTGACCTTAAAGGACAACACAGTTTCACACTGTTTTACTTTGTTTATATGTGGCGGACCCTGCCACCTTTCTAGCTTCAAACAGTGTTCTGGTGACCTTATTTTCCTCTGAGAACAGCTTGTTTATTCACTTAGCGTGAAGTTTGTATTATTACCTCATTAATGTTGTAAATATAAAAATTCTGAGTTTGAGTTTCTTCTCCAAAACTACACAGTGACCCTTTAAACTAATTAATTATAATTACAGCAGATGGTTCCAGGAAATCTCTTCATGTTTATTTTATACAACAGGTCTGATTCAGGTGTTTTGATTATTCAGAAATAAACAAGGAGAATCTGTGTTGTAGGAGAAAGAAACAGCAGGAACACTTTGGACTATAATCAGCGCTTAACCTGCGTTGTATGTTCTTGATTTTTAAGGCGTTGGAGGCGAGTGAGCTGTGCTTATCACGGGAGGTGTTTGTACTGTAAACTGTGGTGATCAGCGTCATTTTGCTTTTGTTTGTTCAGGTATAATATGAGGAGGGTCGATCTCTGCGTGGCATTAAACCTCTTTTACCAGAGGCAATCAACACTGGTGAGAACTGGTTCAAAGGCGTCAGGGCCGGTATAGAGAGCCGGAGTCACGCCCCCTTCCGGTTTGCACCCATGGGACCTAATTTCAGCAAAACGTTTTGTGCCATGAGTCACACATATGATGTTTGTCAGTTAGAAAGATAATTTGTTCAACGAAATATAAGACGACACAGCCAACAGTCGCGTTAGTGACGTCGTCTGCTTGAACGCTCACCAAAACCCGAAACTTAAAGATGCTATCTGTTAGAAAAGTTTCTTTTTTAGTCTCACTCCCAACTTATAGGACGGGTTGGTCAGTTTTTGATATCATTGAGCTGCTCCTGTATATTAGCAGCTCACAGAACTGAACCAGAACCAACTCTCCTTTCACATAACTGCAGTTGTCACTATGAGCAGATTTATTGTGATTTTCATCTTTTTTACGACCTTTTCTGAGCCCAGTTAGCTCCATGTCGCTGGCGATGTAGTTCACTGAGCGCTTTAACACAAAACCAGCTGATGTTTTACTTTATTTATGACAAACTGCAACTTTTTTGACTTGAAGAATTATCATGTGTGACTCATGAAACAACTCAAACAGGATCAAAAAAGTGTTTGTCTTTCTTCATTCGCTACCAGACAAAGTTGGTCCCATGGGGGTGATTTATCGGCTCTCTATGGTTTCACAAAAACCAGTATGAATTCTGAAGGGAAAGGAAAAGCAGTGGATTTATAGAACTTGGCAACTGAAGTGCCGCAGATTTGAATAATGGTAATACACGAGAGTCAAGAGTTGAAACAAGGGAGATGAATTCATTAGTGTCAAAGACAAAAAGAAACTTAAAGCGCATTAAAATTGTACGCAGCAGATTATCTTAAAACCTGTAGAGAAAAGACTAATACCCACTTCAGACCTGTGTCTTTCACGTCACTTTTATTGTGTCACTTCGGTTTGACAGATCGTCCTTAAAACCAAAGGCCGCAGTTGAAGCGTGCAGCTACCAGCCTGCCAAAGTGTCAGCGAGCGAGCGAGCGGCTGAACTCCTACCTGCCTCCTCAGAGCGGTGAGTCACTCCGGATCTGTGCGTTAGTTAGATGCATGCAAATGCAAAGAGATGTGCTGTGTCACAAGTAAGACTTGTCTTCTCTCTCTTTTTTGTTTTTCTGCTTGGCATTTTTCTGCGATCCTCAGCGAGGGGAGTTCAGATCGGAGTGGCGCAGCATGCAGCTGAGTGCTATTTAATTACCTGCTTTTGGAAAACCGCTGGGAATGCAACTAAATTAGGTCTTGTTTGAAGGGTAAACAAATGTGCCAGAAGATGTCTCCCATCACCCTCCCAGCAGAGGAAGAGGAAGAGGAGGGGGGCGGGAGCTGCTTCCTATCACAAATATTATAATAGCCGTGTGAGAAGCTGTTGGAGGCGAGTGGAGGCGTGCAGTAATGGTGACACTGAATGGGTTTAACTTTGCATAACACCGCAGTGAATTGATCGAGCTTTGGGTTGTGCTGCTATCAAACAGCGAGCTTTGTTCTGAAATGCTTGAGTGTAAAGGCTTCGGAAACAAAAGCGGGAGAATAAAACAGAGTTTGCTTTGATACTCGAGCGCTGCGTTTCAAACCGGCAGCTGCAGCGGAGAGCTGAAGTGTTGACTTTCATCCTGACAGATAGGACGAGGAGGTTTGAGGCTTCAGGTGCTGGATGTCTAATTTTAGAGCTGGAGGAAGTCCTTTTTGTTCAAATGTGGAAACTCCAACTGTGTTAATGTGGATTAATTGGACACCAACAACACATCTGAGAGGCATTATAATGTCTGGACAGGTTCAGCTTTTTAAAAGCTGCACAAACGTGGCCTCCGTAGCGTCATCGTGACACCGACTGTTTCTTTTATTCTCTTCTGAAAGCAAGCTGAACAGTTTCCTGAACATGAATGTGACCCATTTCTGCAAACCATTGTTGATTTATTGAAACTTGACATTTATTTACGATGCAACTTCACATTTCTTTGGTTTAATTTTCAATTTCATGTTGTCAAAACTTCCTGCTGATGGTCTGGTTGGGTTTAGGATTTTGGTTACAGGCAGGAAAAGATGTTGTGGATTAAAACACATTGTTCTGTCACCACAAACACAGCTGGAAATCCTGATGTCTCATCAAAAATATAGTTTTGTTGCCAAGAACACAGTCGGTAAATATCCTGTCGTCTCCTGACAATTACCCAACAGTTTCACGCTTACAAATGTCCAAATGCTGTGGTCCCTTGTTGAAAATATCCAGTGGTTTCACACTTTTGCTTAAATGTTGTCTTGGAGAGTGGATTTTCACTTGCCAGTCATCTTGTCTAGTTTTGGTTAAGGATTAAAAAAACATGGTTTTGTCGCCAAACAAGGCTGCAGAACTCCAGGAAAACATCCAGCAGTTTCACGCTTACAGACATTAAAGCAACCTTGTTAAAAATATACAGCGGTCTCTCGCTTGGCGGCTTCTTGCCTAGTTCTGGTGAACTCTGAGTGCCCCACTTTGAAAAAACTCAGAGCATATATACAATATAAGTCAGCGTAGCTTTCTCTCCATACAATCAGCAAGCGTGAGATAATTCTGCGGAACAACGGAAATGGAGTAAAGCCGCTGAGTGGTTGTTGGTCATCAGCCTGTTCTTTTGTTGCAGCTTTACGTTTCTTTATGCTCAATTGAATGTTCTGACAGTGCTTTGCTTATTTTCTGGTTAGATTTAAGCACAAAAAACACGTGGTTAGGGTTCAGAAAATGTCATGTTTTAGTTTAAAATACCTGGTTCTGTCTCCACGAGCGCAGCTGAAAATACCCAGCGGCTTCACGCTTACAGACACTGTAAACATTGTTCTTAACCATTTGAAGTTAAGTCTGGTGTGACAGACATTTTGGCCGTTACTGTTACTGCTGTGTTTTAACGTGGGCCCTTATCAAACATGCCCAAATGACCGGGATATTACTGAAATTAGAAAAACAAGTATTTCTTATTGTGCATCTGCGACCTGAGATAACATGCAGAAACAATCTAAAACTCAGCCTGTTGAATCCTGAGGGCAATTTAAACTTTTAATCTCATTTTATCTGACAGCTGTTGTTGTTATGGTTGATTTATCTGTTTTGAATTTTAATTCCTTTGTTTATTCCTGAGGTTTGACTATTTTACTAAGTTTGGCTTAATTAATTTAAGTAATTAATTTCACTCTTTATCCCCAGTTTTATCAAATCTTTCTGTTTTGTTTTGTTTGTTTTTTTTCTTGCTGTTTAGGATCATTTGTATGTTGCTTTCTACCCAGCTGTAATGTCTGTATCATGTTGAACAAATGACCCTAAACATCCAAAAAAAAAAGATATTTGATTCACAATTATGTAAGTTGAGTTTAATTTTATTTCTTTTTATCCAAATTGATGACATGAAGATAAATACATATAAATATATGGAACAAAGTTTTGAAATGTAATAAAATAAAAACAAGAAAAGAAATGGAAGCAACTCATTAACTTTTAACTTTTACATTCATAGTTTGTCTCTGTGTTCTGAGAGTCCCTCGGCGGTCAAAGCTTTTAATATTGTAATTGGGGCTGCACAATTAATCACAAAATATTTGAAATTATTAATTAAATGTGTCAAAAAACAGTGTTTTAATGAAATTTTGTAGTAAATGGACGAGTGCAAAACACTTGTCACTCACCCATTCACACACTGATGGCGGAGGCTGCCATGCAAGGTGCCAACCGCTCATCAGGAGCAGCTCATCATCAGGGGTTCAGTATTTTACTTCTGCTGGGGGGAACCGGGGATTCGAACCAGCGACCTTCCTCCTGAGCTATAACCGCCCCAGTGGTAGCGCCGCAGAGATGCTCTGGTCTACAAAGCTCGTTCTCCAGATGTAATAAAACATGTTTGTTTGGCAGAGACCAGGAGAAACGCCACATCATCATGATTTCACTAGTTTCAATGACAATGAAAACTGTGATGTAAAATTGAATCATCCATAATAATCATGAATTATATCACAATCACAATTTATCCTTTTTGACCATATCATGCAGCCCTAATTGCAATAAAAAGATCATCTCGTCCAACCTCTGATTTATTTCTGTGGCTTCTTTAATGACATGACAGAATATTTCCTGCTATCTCACCACTATACGTGGAATTGTCGCCCATCCTGTTGAGTTTCCTTGTTGAAGAAGTGGATGTACTGATGAAAACTGCTTCACTGATCATTTACTAAATGACTTCAGCGACCACACATGTACAGTTCCTTTTCCTTTTACTGTTGCTGATAACGTAAAATAACGTCTCCTAATGGCAGCTGCAGTTAAGTCAACAGGAAGTTTGTCGTTAAAAAAAAAGAAAATTGGCCAAAATGAGCTCTCAGGTGACCAGAGGAGCGCCGTAAATGTACTCAAACTGCACAGTCACTGTATGTACATGTTGATGAAACCAGCTGATAACAGCTCCTCCATTATCATCAAACTGAGTAAGGAGCAGAGTTAAATGATGCGGAGAGACGACTGTGTGGTGGAGGACTGAGGGACTCACAATATCTGCATTTTTTAGTCGCACAGCACAAAAAGTCTCTTAAGCTTAAAAGAAATCCTGAGTTTTTATCGAACCGTGTGAAGGGACTCTGCCAGTGGATGAACTAAGACAGAGATTAGAAAGTTAAAACCATTGTTTTTTTGCTGATTACTTCCAAGTTTAAAGAAAATAAAATGTGAAAACTGATTTATAAAGAAACAAAATGAATGGTTTGTGCTGACTGGTTGATGTGAAAGCTGTTGGTCTTGACTTCTGAGTGTTTGGACTGAGCTGTGCCGTGTTTGTTAATGTCTTTAATTCCTCTGACTCTGCTGGATTTGTTCATTACAAACACATTTTGCATGGTGAGCGTCGGGACGGAGAACGTGACCGTTTTGGCAACTCGACACAAAACTTTTCCACCTGCACGAAGCAGAGCTGTTATACAACGACTGCCATAGTGTCCTTCAGGGTTTTTTTCTTGGACGGCTGCTCCTTAAATGTGCACTCAAGTTTTTCATATTTAATTATGTAGTTATTTATTATTTCTTGGTACAGGTGTCACCCGTGACACCTTATTTTGAAAAACATACTCAATGCTAAATATTTCAGTCAGTGATGTTAAAGTACTGAGGTTCAATCCCAGGATAGGACTGAACCACTATGGGAGGGTCCACTCCTGGACTCACTACTACAGAGATGTCTCCCATTGAGTCCCTGTCCTCTCCCTTTCTCACTCCTCCTCCTCCCATTCATCATTTCCCTCACTTACTATCTTCCTCCTCCTCCTCCTCCTCCTCCTCCTTCCCAGCAGTCCTGACCTGTCATGTTTATTTAATCTCTTTCCCAAGAGAGGAAGTGTTTAGATTTTGGCGTTGATGATGATGAAGATAATGTGTGCGTCCGTGTGTGTGGATGCCTGGGTGGTTCGTTAAAGCTAACTGGCTGCATCTGACAGATGGACGGGCCGAAGAATGTACAGGACTTTATACTTTATAGGACTCCAACAGTCACAGCTGTTTTTGTTTTTGTGTGAGTCGGGTCTCAAGTCATGCCAGACGAGTCCAAATCCAGTTTAAAGTCATTCCATACGAGTCAAAGTCAAGTATCAGGTCATTAGGACCAGTCCAAGTAAAGTTTAAGATGTGTTGACTCCCAAGTCAGTTCTCAAGTCAAATATTAACTAATTTGAGACTATTTTCTAGTCATGTCTCAAATCATGTGAGAAAAGGCTCAAGTCAAGTTTCAAGCCATTCTATACAACTCTCAAGTCATTTACGGCAGTCGAGTCTAAAGTCACAAGTCATTCAAGACAAGTCTAACCAAGACAAACTTGTGACCGACTGTTCAAGTGTTGGAGACAAATAAAAGTCAAGTCAGAAATCTGTAAAAACAAGTCTTGGGTCAGCAGGACCAGTCCAAGTGAAGTCTTGAGTCATTTTAGACAAGTCCCAAGTCAGTTCCCAAGACTTTCTTTGACAATTGTTAAGTTAAATACCAAGTAATTCAAGTCAAGTCTTGAATCAAGTCTCAAAGTTATTTAAGACCATTCCAAGTCAAGTCTCAAGCCATCCGAGAAACTTTCGTTCTGATTAAGATTGCATTTCTCAAATTTCTGTTTTTGTTTTCTGTTCCCACAAGCTGTGTCGTCTCTCTCTGTCCTCTCTGTAGCTTCCTCCTCCTCCTCCTCCTCCTCTATTGTCATTCAAGCTCCCTTCTGATGGACCACGGGCCCCTGGGAACATCTACCTCTCCTGGCTCCTGCTGCCTCACAAACTGACGGATCTGGATCTCACCACGGTCGAGAGGAGGTCATGTGGCCCGGGCACCGCTTGGCGATGCCTCGTCCTGCTCGGTCGTCCTCCTGGATCCACACACTTTACATATATTATATAATTTGTACCAGATATTCTGTCAATGCAAATTGTAATTTGTGATTTGACATCTATTACATGTCTGTCCGTCCTGGGAGAGGGATCCGTCCTCTGTGGCTCTTCTGAGGTTTCTTGCATTTCTTTCTTTACCGTTGCTAAAAGGGTTTTTTTTTCTCATTATGGCAAGCTTTTCCAATTCACTGTACAGACTGTAAAGCCCACTGACGCAATGTGATTGTGATGTTGGGTTATATAAATAAAACTGATTTGATTTGATTTAAGGTGTGAGGTAATGCAGGAAGCCCCGCCCCCTGAGACTTGACAGTTTTTGCTCGCAGGGTCTCTGAAGTCACGTCTGAAACTTTTTAGTGGTTTCAGTCGAACTGAAATAGTCGCATGTCAACAGCTGTGTGTGTGTGTGTGTGTGTGTGTGTGTGTGTGTGTGTGTGTGTGTGTGTCTGTGTGTGTGTGTGTGTGTGTGTGTGTGTGTGTGTGTGAAGGAGAAAGAATTTGAGGTTGTGTTTATAATGTGACTCTGTGTCTGTTTCCATTGTGTGTGTGTGTGTGTGTGTGCATGTGTGTGTACTGCTGATGTCTTTAACCCAGGTTAGATGTCATTTCCTCTTCAGGCCGGCCAAATCCTTCAACTTCCCACACACACACACACACACACACACACACACACACACACACAAAAGTAAAACACACACTCTGTTCACATTCATCCTCTTGACAACACACAGATACACACTCACACACCATCATAGTTTATTCATCCACATAAACTGTTCTCCACACACACACACACACACACACTGAACTTTGTGAGGAGGGAGGTGTAGGGAGGGAGAGGACGGGTGTTTCACAAATTACATGCAGACTTTTTGCATCAAGTGTCAGCCCCCCTGCCTCCTCTTCTTCCTCCTCCTCCTCCTCCTCCCTCACTTTGCTGAACTCTTAAGTCAAACACACCCTCTGCATGAGGCATGACGGAGCGAACGCTGCCCACATGGGCTAGAAACTCCCCACAAGTGCAGGTCTTTTTTTTCCGTGGGAATATGTGACTGTTGAACGTTTGGGAATATGGCGGTAAAACCTTCACTGCGGAGATCCTTCAGCGAGCACGTGAAAGACTCCACCAACAAGGCTTGGGATGTCTTCTGGAGGGGCGTGAGGGAGCGGCGGCTGTGGGGTGAGTCGGGATATGATGTGAATGTAGATTATTCAGCTGGTTGGCAGCGTGGAACGGGGAGTTTACACAGGCTGCAGCAGCATCTTTCCAGCAGTAGTGGCTTGTTTCCTGCAACTCAGCATTACTTAAGAAAATGATACTTTGGGTGCAAGATGAGGTTAAAATATTGACATTACCAGCCTGTTCTCACTGCTCCATGCTTCTAAGATTGGCACTGTAGTTGCCCCTCTAGTGTCACTAGAAAGTCAGGGTGGTTGGATGGGACGTACCCTGGACTTTACCTTTTTGGAAAATGGGGGTTCAAGTCCTGTTTGTGACCGAGAGTCAAGAGTGATTTGTTTTTAAGTTATACAAGTAAGTTAACACAGGACACATGACTTTCCATCACGAGACTGAATATTACTTTTAAACCCAAAGTATGATCTTTTCCAGACCGATGTACTCAAGTCACTTTGTTCATTAAGACAGAATTTCACTTTCGAGGCTTTTGTTGGATGCTCAGAAAGGTCAAACTGTTTTCAGACATTTTGTGGAAGAGCTGCTGATGCCTGCTGTCAGAGATTAAACATACAGCTGTACTTGTTTATTGCAATGGAGGAATATGTAATAGTTCCAGCTTTGGCTGCACAGTCGATACTTGTTAAGAGGATAAGATCATTGTTGGTTATCGGGGGTTGTTAATCACGATAGAAAGGTAAAATAACATCAGTGTTATCCTTCAGTATCTGTCATTATATCCTAGCCAGTATGTGAGCTGTAGCTGTGAATGATTATGTCTTTATGTTTCCCAGTGTTTGTTGCACACCATCAGGGTGACTCACATGTTGATAATCGGGGTGCTAAACTGGAGTCTTTGGCTCCGAAACTTCCAGGAACCTCAGCATGAGCTCCGCTCCAAGAACCGTTAAGTCTTTTCTCATCTGATCCAGAGAGGTGAGAAGGTCTCAGCGCTCCTCAGGAACTGCAGGCGTCTGGCAGCGTTTCATCACTGTTAACACACAGCAGGTTTTAATAGACACACAGAGCTGCGGTTGAACTGAAGCTGCAAAGTGTGTGTGTGTGTGTGTGTGTGTGTGTGTGTGTGTGTGTGTGTGTTTGTGTGGTCTTGTCAGGTGAACTTGTGACTCAGAGGTACATTCACAGGTGCCCTCGAGGGCGACACTTCACCTCCACCTGCAGGAGTTTGCTGTTGAGTAGGTTCAGGTGTGAACATGACGGACTGTATGAGTGTAAAACAGAGCGGTGACATAAGTTGTCACTGAAAAACATGAAACCTGTCGAGGTTTAAACGAGCGAAAGGTGGTGAAATTAAAGAAATCGAGCTGAATTATGTCTGAAAAGAAAACCATCTGTGTGTGGTCTCAGTAGCGAATGCACTAACCCTGGCCCAGTACCCCGACACAAGCCACAGTCAACAATACAGAGCAGAACCGTCCGAATCAAGTGAGGCGAACTGGCCACAGGGATCAGTCGCCCTGACTGGCAAGCTGACAGACCATTTCAAAACTCCAGTCCCTGATTGTCGACCTCGGATTGGCGCACCTGCACCATATGAAGCCGCACCAATCAGAAACTGCCACTGGAACCAGAGACGAGGGAGGAGCTTGATCCGGGGCCGGAGAGCGACTGAGCAGGAGAGGGAGACCAAAGAACGAGACAAGGCACATACACACTCCCCTTAAGACAAAAGCAAAGAGCTTTTGATACAACTGGATAACCAGAAAGGGTTATTTATGCCCTGGACAGTGCATCAGCCAACACATTTTCTGAACCCTTTTTATGCCTAATCTCTAGGTTGTAGTCCTGCACGATCAACGGCCACCGCATGAGTTGCTGGTTGTGGTTACACATGCGGAACAAGAAGACGAGAGGGTTATGATCAGTGTAGACTATGACCGGCAAGGGACTGGATCCAACATACACTTCAAAAATGCTGGAGTGCTAACAGCAGAGCAAGGGTCTCCTTTTCTACTGTGGAGTAGTTGAGTTGGTGCTTTTTGAACTTACGTGAAAAGTAACACACTGGATGGTCAACTCCATCAGCATCCTCCTGCAGCAGGACCGCCCCGGCTCCGACAGCGCTGGCGTCTACTTCCAGCTTAAACGGTCTGGGGAGGTCAGGAGCGAGTACAGGAGCATGACTTAACAGAGACTTCACACTGTCAAAAGCATGCTGACATTTAAGAGACCATCTAAAATCTGACTAAGGGCTTAGCAGACTGGTAAGCAGTTGGACGATGGTGGAAAAGTTTCTGCAGAAACCCCTGTAGTACCCAGCCATGCCCAGGAAGCTGCGAAGGGCTTTTCTGGAGATCGGGACGGGACTGTTGGTTATAGCAGAGACCTGGGCGTCCACAGGGCGCACCTGACCCTGGCTCACCTGTCTGCCTAAACAGGTGACAGTGGCTTTTCAAAAGTCCCATTTTGCCAGATTCAACATGAGGGATGCCTCCGCGAGGCGCGTGAATACTTACTCAAGGATCTTTTTGTGTCCCTCCCAAGTGATGGTGTACACAATCAGATAATCCAAATACGCGTTGCAATTAGTCAGCCCCGCTAAAACGGTATTTACCAGCCTTTGAAAGGTGGCAGGCGCGTTGCACATACCAAATGCCATGACGGTGTACTGCAAAAAGTAATCGGGAGACACGAAAGCAGAAATTCTGGAGGCGCAGTCAGTGAAGGGCACCTGCCAGTAGCCTTTGAGCAGATCGAGTTTGCTGACGTACACAGCTGAGCCCAAGTTATCAACGCAGTCCTCCATCCGGGGCAGGGGATGTGAGTCGGGGACCGTAACGGCGTTAACCTTTCAGAAATCGGTAATAAAACCGTGGAGAACCATCCGACTTATCTTCTAGCAGACATCGGGATCGGGAAAACAATATTATGGAATGAACACTCAACAGGCGAGCCAAACACAAGGACACCTCGTCTAAGGTGAGTTACAACAAGAAGGAAGAACAGAAAATGTAAAAATACAAAAAGACAATATGAGTCACTACACGTTAAAAGCCATAAAACAGGCAAAATCATAGGAAAAGAGAGGAAAAGTATTGCAAAAGTAGAGATAAATAAAAAAAATAAAATCAAGGATGATAAGAGGACGACATTACATCGGAGGAATTAAGAACAGATACAAAAATGAAGAGCATTAAAAAGAATAAAGGGTAATAAATATTCAAAATGAATAAATAAAAGCCCACATTAACACATTCTCTCCTCCAATCACAGCATGATTGATTACCGGTGCCTTCATCATGCCAAACACACGTCATAACGTGTAACGACCCTCTTATTGAAGGAAAAACTGTCCAAGATGAAACATGTCGTGTGTTTTGACTCTCATAGCTGAACTCTGACGACGTGAAATCGTGTTTGACTGTGAAAACCCACTGAAATTAAACACCCACACACACACAGAGTTTGCAGTGTATGTATATGTAAGTGTCAGACGGCTGCCCGAGCGGTGCTTCAGGTTTCTGAGCCGAGGATCTTTTAGTCACGACGCTGCAGAACTCAAACGGCTTCCTTCAGGCTTTTCAGTCTAACACTGAAAAAAAGTTCAGAGTTGAGTAAATCTGTCTGCTGCACGTTAACGTCCGGACTCTCACTGAGCGCCTCCTAAACCTCCACAACACCTCTGATTCTTTGACTACCTGTGTGACTGTGTGTGCAGCTCTGTGAGTGTTTATGTGTGGGAACAGTGTGTGTGTTTTTAATTCAGACAGCTGCTTCTGCTTTTTCTGTGAGAGCTGATACTCGGCTGCAGCTGTGTGTACGCTTACATCTGTGTGTGTGTGTGTGTTTGGATTAAATCAACCTATGACGTTAGAGCAGTCGTGCGCTCTGATTGGCTGAGAATGGATTATGTAATCCTGTGCTTCT
The DNA here is from genome assembly GCF_040436345.1 of Pagrus major. NCBI lineage: Eukaryota > Metazoa > Chordata > Actinopteri > Spariformes > Sparidae > Pagrus > Pagrus major. The sequence goes on from NC_133227.1 coordinate 28,830,151, forward strand.
TAATCCTGCAGCAGCCTCACACATTTACACACAGCGGACAGAAAAAGAGAGGGTCTTTTTTTTAAAGAATCACATCAAATGTCCGTACTTTACATACACTTACAACGTTTCATCTACTTTTTAAGAATTGCATGAAAAATGCATAAAGACAGTAAGTTGAGGTGCAACCACGACACTGTCAAATCAAGCAAGAACGAGCTGAAACACGAGGTCGGACAACATGAATTTATCAAATCACAGACACAAAATGCAGATATGTCTGCTGGAATACTGACATGGATATATTTCTTTACTCTGTTTTGTTTATATCACAATTTTCCAATAAATATTTTATGCAAATTCCATCAAATTAAACTTTAACTGATCCGGACTGTAAATGATCAGAATACGTCACATCAGAAGTGAGAAAGTTAAAGATAAAAAAGATAAATGTGACAGTTAATCATCAAATAGATCTGACATCATATCATCTACTGTAAACATACACATATTTAGGCTTTCATATCGTTATTATCAAAGCATTGATTTTCCAAATCACCAAGAAAACACGTATTTAAAGGTCCTATATGTAAGAAAAGTTAGATTTTTGAGTCTCATTCCCAACCATAGGCAGAAATCACCCAAATTTGGACCCTCCCTTACCAGGAAAAAGAAAGATTTGTCCCTCTCAATAACCTTTATCAGTGAAAGCATAACATTTTAAATTATATAATAATATCCAATGAAAACACTTATTAAAGTGAGATGCTGAACGGTGTGTTTTTAAGTTTCAAAAGATTGGTTCCCCCCCTCCATATTCCTCACAGTGGTTTGGTCCACTGCCAATCAACCTGCACCTCACACACCTGTCTCTGTGGAGCGTCTCTCAGCATGGTGCCGGTGGTGCTGGTGGACCATAGTAAGTAGGTATTTTGCAAAAGTTCACTTCAAACAAAGCTGCTATTTTTCTCTCGTCACACAGTTTTAGGTTTTAGCACAAAAAAACACCTGGTTTGTTTAGAAAAACAGTGTTTCGTCTTAAAATACCCACAAACACGCTGCAGATGTCCTGAGGTCTCAGTAAAAACACCTGGTTTTGTCTCGACAAACAGGGCGAGAACATTTCTGTTGTCCTTAAAAACATTCAGGAGCGTCACCTTCAGGAATCTCTCTTGAGAATGTTTTCTGTTTATTTTCTCCCCCAGCAGTGAAGTGAAATATCCACCCTTCTTCCCAACTCGCCATCCCGATGCGTCAGTCTTTGACGAGTTGGGAATGAGACTCTTCTTACAAATAGGACCTTTTTTTAAGGAGTGAAAAAAGATATCGACAGCCAAAACTTCATCTAGAAAAGAATCAGCATCTAACTGCTGTTGCATATTATTTGTTTTAGCAACGACTGACTTGTTTTCATGGATTCCTATCAGCTGTGATATTTTACTCACCAGGTTGAAAATGAACTTATCAGGAGATCAAATGAAGTCATTTGTCCTTCAGGCACTTTCATGTTGGCTCCATTATTTCAGTTGAGCTGGTCGCTGCTGGGTTGTGTTAAACTGTACTATAGTTTATAATAGTACTCGAGTAAAAGTCTGAAAGTATCTGATATCAAATGTTCTTAAGTATCAAAGTAATGTTCTTGCAATAAATGTACCAAATGGCAATTATTGGATCTGATATTCAGATCTGCAATGTAGTGAAGTAAAAAGTGGCAGAAAATGTAAATACTGTAGGAAAGTACCTCAAAATTTCTCTTAAGTGCAGTATGTGAGTAAATGTACTTAGTTACATTCCATCATTACCCATATTTAAGTTTTTTATTTTCCTAATCACCAACAAAACACACAATCGAAGAAGTTAAATTTATTATCATGAAAAGAAGCAGCATCGATTTCTATCAGCTGTAATATTTCACTCACCAGGATCACAATCAACTTATCAGGAAAACACATTAAGTACTTTTTCTTTAAGGCACTTAACGACTTCGGCTCCATTATTTTGGGTTGAGGTGGTTCAGGTTGTGATGAACTGACACCATCAGCTTCATAATGTGATTCCTCCTGACTGTTTAGTTTTTAAGTAAAGTATTTTGGTCACTATCGGACTGAGAAACAGACATTAAGACCTCCCAAACAGACATACGACACTGGCTGTGTATTGTACACATATGTAGTGTGCAGATTCTTGTCAACGCGTCCCATAGACCGTCACAGATGTCACATTTCTCTGATCTGTGTGTATTTAAAGGAAGGAAGTGAATGTTCAAGGAAGAAATCAGCCCAGACTTAGCTGAAGCTGCTTCTCTGGAGGTGAAACGCGGCTGTTATTTACTTCTGAACTGGATTTGCGTCTCTCCTGAGGAGTGACGACCGTATCAGCTGCAGTGTGAACACGACCCGCGAGAGTCGCTGCTCTAATCCTCATTCCTGCCTCCCGCTGTTTGTCCTCCACTTTTTCTTTCATCGCTCACCGTCTCTCCTCCACAGGAGCGTCTCCCGTCCGTCCTCCTCCATCAGCTCGTCCTAATATTTATCCTTCTGTTAATAAGTTGTCATAACTCACGGCCCAAATATGGTCTCCCATTCAAACCTCGAAGGCGATGATAATCCAAACACAGACTGTGCCAGGCTGCACTCTGTAAACTCTTTCTTTCACGGCTGGACAGACTCATCACCGATATGACAGAAACTTAAATGTCACCGCCCGGACGCTAATTCAAGTTTAATCCAGCGGTGAAGACGTCTGGTCGGGCTGAACTACCTGAGCACAGGGAACAAAATCAAAACAGACATCTGACGGGACAAAAAAGGGGGTAAAAATGTTACATACATTATACGACGGACAGTAATTCATCAGGTTTTTGTCAGTCCACACAGTGTCTGAGCTCGTAGAACGAACGTTGTTTCATTTCTGTAGATTTTCGAATAAAAAATGTAAAGAAATGTAATTAACCTTTGCACCTGAGGAGAGGCGAGCCCTGAGGTTTGATCTGAAGCTCAGCTGTGATTAGTATTTCCTCGAGGATTGGTCGTTCAGAGATTTTCTGATTTCTCCCGCCAATCACGTCGTCCTGAGAGCAACATAAAGCCGGAGTCTTTGTATATTCGAGGCCAGAACTTTAATGGATTAACCAACATGTCTAAAAGCTGTTTATATTTCTTCATGGGATTTTAATTCATAAACACATTTTGGATGCATTAACCTCCACTGGGTTCGTGGTACTGGAGGGAAAATAAATAATTTTCTCAAATACGAGTGAAACAAACAAACAAACAGCCGAGAAGGAGGCTCAGGAACATAAAAACAGCATCAGACCATTTTTCCGCCGGAAGGAGACCCAGAAGCCACCGCTGTTTATTTACACCAACAGACAACTAATTATACAATAATTTTACAGTTTAACAGCCTGACATAATGAAGAGGTTCTCGAGGATAAAGATGATTAAAACTGAAAATGAGGGAGCGGAGAGAGAGACGCCGAGGCTCTGAGCCAACTGTGATAGAAGAATCGAAGTGAACGCTGCTGTTTATTCTGCTGCGATCAGAGACGGGCCAAACTAAACAGCCGAGTGGGGAAACTGGGGTGGGAACCACACACACACACACGTCTCCTCATGTCTCTGCAGCTTTGACAGACGAGACGAGAACACACACATCGTCACACACTGCGACTCTATCATCAGCTTTCAAACAAACACACACAGTTTTGTATTTGGTTTTGCAACTTGTGTGGTAAATGACTCTGGTGTGTGTGTGCGTGTGTGTGTGTGTGTGTGTGTGTGTGTGTGTGTGTGTGATCATCTGTCCGAGCTGCAGAAGGACACCAGGAGAAGCTCATGTGACGGAGAATGACCCACAGGGTTTAAACACTGGAAACAGAAAGTAAATAAACAGTCTGTCCACGACCACAACTGGTGCATTTCCCTGCTGAGATGAAGTAAACTCCACGGCGACCTTGTCAAGTTTATGAGGCGTGGGGGTTTCTTTGCAAATAAATAACTTTATCCTACCGAGTCCATCTGGATTTATGCTGCTTCCTCTTCCCTTAGCAAGCTGGGTCGTAACATCAAGTTTTAGCCAGGCAGCAGTTTTTAAGTCTGGAAATGAAGTTCCTCAAATGGCCACTTGAGGACGGCAACCAAAGCGAGTCAATCCCCGTAAGACACCGTGTTAAAGATATAACATGAAGGAATTTTGCATTCAAATGTATAGTTTGGTGATTTAATACTCAACGTAACGCTGTGTTTCATGTCGTCATAACTTCCGTGAGAGTCGAACGACGATGAAGGGAACATGAACAAAACTTTAAAATATTTACTTATCTGTGAACATTTGTGCCTGAGTCACATCATTGTCATCATTACTCATGCAGTGTTTATCTGCCACAAAACAGCCAGTTTACTTTACTGTACACTAGCCGTAAGCTAACATTAGCGAGGTACAGCACACACCAGTTCAACTCTCAGTGAATTCAGCACTCACCAGAGCCTCCGGTTCTCTCTCTTCTTTCTCCTCTCTGTAACATTTCGTTCATAAAGTAAACTACATTTCCCCTTCAACTCCAGTCGGCAGCCGACAACCGAGGTCACCTGAGTGGATCGCTGCTGCAGTCAGGTTGATAAACAGGAGTGATGGTAAATCCACCTTTGAATGCCAAAAGCCTGAGCTCACCGCCCGTCTGTAATCGGCTCCGGATCAGAGCAGAAGCTGATTTGACTCTGGGTGTTTATTCCTCCAGAAAGTCCGGCTCTGCATACGACTCTTCGACTTTGCGTAGCTGATCAGCAGCTTTGCTCCCCGCTCTGCCTGGCCCTCCACACACAACACTCCTATGTTTTGATAGAGAGCCCCCTAACAGCAGAGGTTACGTATCGTACAGTACATTTAAAAAGCCTGACTTTGCAGCAGACATCAGCATGTTTTGGTCTTTGTAACTAATTACTTTGTTCCTGATGTACAGGTGGTCCACGTTCCTCCTATTTGCCCATTTTTGGATTAGCTGGTAGTAAGATGGAGTCAGGCGCCACCAGGATGGTAGATTGGTTTCAGCCATCGTGCACCTTTTTCAAGAAACGGCCTCGGCGAGTCTCCTCAAGCTGCAGACAGCAGGAACAGTATGCCGAGGCTGACGAGCACAGAGTGTACCGACCGTCTGTACTCGCACTGGGACGGGAACAAGCCTCCAAACATCTTCAGTATTCGTCAGCACACCGGTAGCAGTCTGGTCTGTAGAGGACGTTTCAAGGGCGGCACTGACGCCGAAATATGAAGGACAATGAGACTTTTTGTGTCCCGACTTTTATATTAAAAAACGGTAACATCCAAGCCTGGTAATAGGTTGGAGTACGTTGGCGGTAATGTCTAAGCTCGCGGCATCTGACATGCACCACAGCGGGCACTTCTGCTGTGGTCCTCTCATTGAGTTTCTTCTCCCATGTTTTTCTTTCAGTGATGAGTATCCACTTCAATCAGGACTTTTCTTTTTTGGTTTGGACAAGCTTAGTCAGAGACTTGCATAAGAGACGCAGGTATACGCCGGCCCAATTCGTCACATCTGGAACATGTAAATTCGATTAGTTCCCTGTTATGTTCGGCCTCTTTCTTCTCTCCTCCCTCCCTGTTTTCCCCTCCGTCTCTCTTCACCCTCCTCTTCATCACTGTGTGTTTCTTGTCATAGCTGCCTGGATTTCATCAGCAGCATTACCTCATCCTGAGCACATGCCTTCCTTCCTTCCTTCCTTCCTTCCTTCCTTGTACGAGCTCTCTCCTTTTTATTAACTTTCCCTCTTCTTTGCTCGCTTCCTCCGTCCTTCTCTTCTTTCCTCTCTGTTTGCCGTCACTCTGACTGTATTCACATGACGGGCTCAGGGGAGCTCTGAGTGTGTGTGAGGGCTTTTTACTATTCTGATCAAGGCTTGGTTACAGTCTTAAAAAGAAAAAAATCCAGCTGGAATAAAAAAGAAAAGGATTCAGATTTCGTGTTTCTCAACGTCAGCTACGAGAATATTTGAAAAATTGCTCTTTTACGGTTTCCCCCTCTTGCATGTATTCTGTCAGGATTCATGAATATTTCTTCCGTGCGAGGCCTTTCAAATCATTTTTTATCAAGAATTGTTTGATTCTTGAAGATCGTATCTGTGAGTGGGAGAAGATGAGAATAAGAAGGAGGTTATTCCTGTCCAGAATGAGAATGACTGACTCTCTTCTGCTCCAAGCTGAGAAGAAAATGTGTCAGTAACGCTGCAGCCGATGAGTCAGAAAGTAGGTTTGGTTCGCGGTGCCATTCAAGAGCCTGTTAACACCGGTGTCGACCACATCGTGCCCTGTAAGTGAGTGCAATTGTTTCTGGGTAAATCTCACAGAGCTTTGTGTTTTTCAACCTTCAGGTACGTCCAGAGAATGTCTGATGAGCAGGTGGAGGAGAGTCGACAAGCAGCTGGTAGTTTACCTTCAATGTCTGGTCCACACTAAAAGAGTAAAGATGGTTATTGTACCATCCATTTTCCACCACTTGTCCATCTTTCTGCATCATTGTGGAGGCAGGATGAGCAGGGTAGCCTGGACATCTTTGTCCTGGGCCTCAACCTCCAAATCTAGAAGATCCAGAAAGTCCAAAAATCTGCCTGTTTTTCATCATTTCCCAACGACACTAAGGGTTGATGTGCAGCCATCAGCTGAGCTGGTGCGTTAGCGCGCATGAACTCTTCACAGCAGTGCAGTTGATGCCTTATCCCCTACACACACGAAGCAGCCGGGAAGCCGGCTCGCTGTGTGTAGCGACATGGCGATTTACCGTTACAGTTGATGCAGCCTGAAAGGCACAGGCGAAAGCAAAGACGGCATATTGGGGGACAAAAATATCGTCTCTGATACGGGATTGCTGTGTGTGAGCGGCTAATGTTGCTACACAGACACAAACAAACCGTTAGCCTGTGGCTACATCCAGCTGCTAACATCACCTCCCGGATAACAGGTTGGTTTCGGTCCCATATATAAAGGGACATATTTCTAACTATTCGGTTTCAGACTAAAGGACTGTGGAAAATGTGCAGTCTGTAACTACTCAGTGTTACACAGCGGTGGACTAAGTTACATGTTTGCAGCTAACGCTACTTTGTATGTTAGGTCACTCGATTCCTCCGTGATCTCATATGATTTTCAAATCAAGCTCTAAACATGACCTGTAATGTTTTCATACCTGGTTACTAGGAAATGAGCCATGTCAGCAGCTGTTTTCAGTCCCAGTTCAAGTTGAAGCTGCCTCCATTAGTCGAACGCGTATCCGATGTTTATTCGGGTGCCAGCCCGGCTTTGGTCGTAACTTCGTTTCGACTCACGACATGCCGCTGATAAAACCTTCGTTTTCTTCTTAGTATGACTTTTTAGTGGACTTTGTGTGGTGGTGGGTCGTTTGCTGGCCGTAGCAGAATCCATTACTACCCAAACACTAGTTTGGGTCCACCGCGCTTGTCTTCTTCCCGTATCCAAGTCGAAAGCCGGTCGAGGACGCACATTCAGCGTCATCTGACGTCACATCCACAGGACTGTGCGGGAAATTCGGACACCAAATTGCAGTACATTATGCAGCACACAGCCTGTTCAAGGCAATGGAGAGACACATGGGTGGGCTCCTTCTTTTTGGTTTTGAACGCTTCATCACCCATTAGCATTAAAAAACTTAAAATGCATGTTTATTTTTTCACATATCCTACCCCATGTCCTTTTTAAAGTACACACATGAAACACTTTAATATATCTTTAATAATAAATTCATCATTGTAAGAAAAATGCCAATAGTTGACTTAAAATAAGGTTTTATTCGGTGAGATTTATGTAGCCAGACTTCTTTAAATGCACACTAACTCAAACATAAAGCCATGATACATCATCTCCAGGTTGTTGTACGTAGTGTTACAGAACTTGTCAGTGTCACATCCTCTGAGCGCCGTACATCCTGTTCATGCGACCCTCCTGAGCTGAACTCCAGTTGTTAAACTCGTTGAGCCCTTTGTTTGGTTTAACGGTTCGGCGGCGCTGACTGCCTTCTTCTCACCACAGCGCTGACCCTTAATGGACGAGGCCGAGTGTAAATCCAACAACCTAATGAGCTGTTTGCTTTGTTCTCAGCTCTGAGCGGGCAGCAGCGCAGCGTTGAGGGAAAGATTTACAGACTGGAGTTCACTGATAGATGTAACAGTGAGGTCGTCACAAAGACGAGCCAAATGTTTTTGTTACCGGACCAACTTAGATGGCCGCCTTTGACTTTTGCTATCCTTCTATCAGCCGCCAGCATATTTGAAGGTTGAACCTGTGTAGGTTTGTAAAGTGCCATCAATAGTCAGGTTGCCAATATAAATAATATTGTGACCATTTTCCTGCCAAAACTGGGGAGAGTGTAGAAATCTGAGTTTTCTGTTCCAACTGCATTCAACCTTGAAGTTATTTGCTGGCATTCAGTCCAATGCTACAATCACAGTGACACACAACTCCTAGAGGAAGTCTGCTTAATGGACCTGAACATTTAAAGGTTTATTTGTATGAAAATGATCAGAATTCGAAGGCGGTCACTTTCCTCTTTGGCGACAAGCTTCCTTTAGCGAGTAGCTCAGTTAGCGGTGTTGCTAAGTGGCCCTATTATCTGACGGGAGTCTGCCCGCCTAACGATCTCGGATCATGGGGAGATTTACCGTGGTGAACAGGGCTTAACTCAACCGACCAGTGTTGACAGATGTGCGACAATTATCCATTATTCGTCCATTTTGTGACACTTATATTAGCGGTTGGTTTAAGTCTATGTTGTCCTGTCTACCTCTTTCTAGCCAATCATGCTTGGTGTAGGCTTTGATGGTGAACATGATTCGCTGGCACGGAGATCCTCTCTCGTCACTGCTTGACTTGACGGTGGAGTTTGAAAATTGTGACTGATGGACTTATGGACACCCTCTTCCAGGCAATGTAGCTACATTAGCTTGCTTTAAAAAAACATGTGGGTAGATTAGGCATGTCATATTTACGCATGTTTATTCCTGTCGTTTTGACTCTCGTACGATAATTTTCTAAGAAATTCAGTCGACCGCCAGAGGACAGTTTGAAGACAAGAGATGCAGTATGGAGGCGATTTACAGCCTCTCTGATCAGTACTGTGACTCCAGGAGCTAGAGGACATGGCATATGGGGATGGAGGCTGAGTTTTATTTTGTATCAAGTGTGTTTTATGATGAGCTAATGTGGCAGTTCAGCTCATCTTTGTTCGGCAAAAGAGAGAAACTTGAATTCAGACCGTGCACGGTTGTATTTTTCTGTTGGTGAGGAAAACAGGTGTAAATTATCTCTTTTCTTGGCATTCTGTGAGTTTATTTTCTTACGTACGTATTTGACTTAGTAGCAAACCCGCCATTGGTATATATCTTCCATCTGGAACTATGGGGGGCTATTAGACTATCGGTGCTAGCTGGTTAGCATAGGCTAACTCTCTGTGACGCTGTTGTTTCTTCACATTCTGCTAATATTTAATTTTTTGAATATTTTAATCTAAAATGCAGGCCATATCCTACTTATTACACCTTTAACCTCTTGTTTGAACAATATAAAGAGTAAAATGTAAAATGTCACATCACAACACACAAGTCACACACTTTTAATGGATATTATAGCAGATTATAGCAGCATTTAGCTGCTAAGCTCTAATGCTAACTGTTGTATTTAGGGCCTAATAAGCCATCATACTATTTTAAATATATTCTACATGTCTTTGTCATTATTTTATACACATTTCAATCAAATTCTGCCAACATATTTGGTATCTTGGTCTGCAATTGGATGTTAAGTTTTGATTTAATTTGTTCCTCACAACACTAGTATGTAAGAACTGACCCCTCTGGCAGGTCGTCGGGGTTGACGAGGTTAAAAAAACATTTGCCTGTGTTGCTACAATGAAAAGCACTTGAGGGTTGTATGAAAGCAGAGGAGGGACAGGACTTTGAAAAGGTAGCTGGGTGAAAAGAGGAAAAATACGCTGTCGGCAGAAGCCAGAGTCCCATATTCCACTGTATTTATTGTGTTGGTTTTTATTATCTTGGAGAAATGTGCTTTAGCAGCTTCCACAGAGAGCATAGAGGGGAGGAGGAGGAGGAGGAGGAGGCCACCTGAGAGCCACAGAAAGACCCAAAACTGCTGCTTTTCTCATCACCTCGCTGTAGGTTTTCAGAGAGGAAGGTTAGGTGTGTCTGTAAACCAGAGCACAGCGGGGGGAAAAGAGCTTATCTGAAATGATTCTGCTCTCTTGGAGCAACAGGGTGTCCTACGGCTTAGAAAGTCCTTTTATTAAAGGTACGACAGGCAACTTTTTATCCAGAAGCAGAACAGTTTGGCCAAGTTCAATATATTTTAACTCACTTCATTCATGTAATCCTCCATATTGTCATTCTACAGAAAACACAAGTTAGTTTGGCTTTTTTTTGTAATCGATTTAGTCGCGATCGCCAATAATTTGTGACAAGTTCAGCATCCCAATAAACAGAATAAATGTTGGCTATGGTCTGGTTAGGTTTAGGCACAAATGTCACTCTGTTACTGTGAGGAAAAGCTCATGTTTCGGCTTAAAATACCTCGTTCTGTCACCCAAAACGGATTGAAATTGGCGACATCTTGTTCAAAAAATCCAGTTGTTTCACACGTACAAATGTTTAAACACAGTCCTGAACAGCGGTCTCTGGCTTGGCAGCCGCCTCGCCGCCACCATGAAAGTCGTGTCATGAACATATCATGTGAGCGTCATATGACACATATTGCAGAAATGTTTATATGATGCATATGAAACGTGCAAATTGAACGTATCTGAACGTAAAATGCCAAAAGTTTTGTTCGGTTTAGGGTCCACCAGAAGGGATGAGAAAAGATCATTGTTGGAAGAAACCATTTTCAAGGAGGAATGAAAAGATCATGCTACTGAAAGATTATGCTTTTTTTTTTTTTGGTAAGAAAACAGTAAGCAATTTGTTTGGAGCATATCGACACTTTAAAGATATAATATGTAACATTTCTGCATTAAAATGTCTAAAAACAACTGTACCTGTGTAATATATTTTGTTTAGTTGTACCTATATTATCCCAAATGTTTCCGACAATGTTCAAACGGGGAGAAATTCATAATTTTATTCAAGGTAACAGTTTTAATTGGTTGCTGCTTAACGAAAGGTAAAATGAATAAAACTTTAATAGATTACCTAAATTCATTAACTTTTCTGCTTGAGTCACATCAGATTTTCATTGGCATTGGTGCTTGTTTAACGGTGAAGACAACAACTCCCGTGATCCCATGCTACTAACTTCATTACGTCACCAAACCATGTTTTTTTGTTTTCATTGGTTTTGATATAGAGACCCCAGGTGGCAGAGATTACAAACATGAGGTTTCAAGGCCCATTTCAGCCTGATTCAAATGACACCACACGAAAAGCCTGCCGTCATCAAAAAAGGGCAAGAGGCAATGGATTAAACCAGAGATAAACTGCAGACAGTCCAAACCATTTCTTCCTGGAGCTTGCCAAGGTTTTTTGCACTTGGTTGTAATCACAAAAAATGATGGGAGCCATGTGAAGAGAGACAAAAGAGAGTTTGACAGAGACTTCAAATTGTCAATTTCAGAGAATACTAACATTTTCAGACGTAGCCCCTCTGATTCTGCCATTAGTAAGGGGGTTTCAGGTGCTCGTAGACAATCACAAAACTTTATTTAAGCACAATGAACCTTTTTAACACTGAGTTTCTGTGTCGAGGAGGTTGTAGATGTCATTCATTTTTGACGCCATGATTTGTGGCGTTTCACTGAACTGCATTATGATGTCCAGCTTACCACAGAGGTGAATGAGCTCCTCTCTGACTTAATAGAAACTAAACATGACAAGTTTCAGGAATGATTAGCTTGAGGCGGATGTGTTGGGATGTATTACATTCCCCGTGATGTTGCGTTCACTGCAGTCTCAGTTTCTCCTTTGTGAGCTCAGGCTGAGACGACGTCGGCTTCGTTCTCTCACAGTGATACTCGACAACCAGCGTGTCTGTTTCAAGCCAGTGGGAAATGAAAATTCACTAAGTTTTAGTTTCACCCGTCAAACCAAATCATCCCCGTGCCTTTTGGTGCTCGTAAGCTGATTAGCTCGTCTTGTTGTTTTAATTAATCCCTCGTGCGCCTCCTGTGTCATTGTTCTGCCGTCCTGCTGCCGGCTCAGTTGAAACTGATGCCGCAGCGTGGTTCGTGTTGTCGTCTTCACGTCCCCGGAAAGTTTGGGTGGTGAGCTTTTTGTTCATATTTGGTGTACGGCAGCTCTGCACCTTCCTCCTCAGGGTTTGATTGCCGCGGTTGTTTCATAATGAGAGCTGCCTACCTGAATGGAGGTTATGTTGATTTTCATATCTATGAAAACTCCCTGGATTCAGTCATTATTTCTGTGTCCGTGGCTGAATAACTTTCCTTACCCAGGCTGTTTATTTTCTCTCACGCTACTTTTTTTCTAATCTCGGAGGAGGACACATGATAACGGCGCAGGCGACAAATTGGTTGGGACAATGCAGGACAGCAGCATTGTGCTGGTGAGGCGGACAGCAGCGAGTCCTCTCGCAGCATGTTGCCCCCAAACAGACCTCATTTCCCTTCTGTTGGAGTTAGCATGTTCACACTGTGCCGCTGTGTGAGGAGATTCAATATGTGGAAGAAAAAACCTTTTTCAATTTGTTTCTCACTGAACAGCTTTTTAAAATCAGTAGGTAAAGAGATGGATTCACTCACTTCCCTCAATGTAGTTTAAAGCAGGAATTGTAAACTGTTTAACTGTTACAGCTTTTTTGTTTAAGATTTTAAGATTCAAAATTTGGGACCGTATGTGTGCTTTAAGCAAATAATCCATCACTTGCGGACTTTTGTCATAAAACATTAAGTGCAGGCACGTTGACAAGTACAAGCTATCATTGTCAGGATACCAGAATTTCAGAATAAAATCATTGAAGGGGCACTATGTTGTTTTGGAGAAGAAATTCAAACTCTAAATTTTTATATTTACAATATTAATGAGGTAATAATACAAATTGTTTTTCCATTAGTGAACAAACAAGCTGTTCTCCGAGGAAAATAACGTCCCCAGAACTCTGTTTGAAGCTGGAAAGGTGGCAGGGTCCGCCACATATAAACAAAGTAAAACAGTATAAATTGTGTTGTCCTTTAAGGTCGGTTTATTCAGTCATGGAAACAAAGAGAGTTTGTTTATTTAGTTTGTTTAGGCAGAAAAAAAATCAGCCAATGAAGATCTTTCTCTGCTCATTAACATTTCTTCCCTAAAAATACAGAATGCTCCTTTAAAAAAAAAAAAACAATACTTTATCACGACAGCGTTTTAAACACGTGGTATCGAGAAAGTATCGAATTATCAATACTTCTGACATCCCTAAACTTCCCACATATTTATTTTTGGCCCTAATGTCCTTTTTTAAAATGAACATGGGCGCCTGGGCATGATGAAATAAATATTAGATATCTAGTGTGAGAAAATATCAGTGAAATATGTTGAAGCACGGAGCACAGAGTCGACCAGCTGCACAAAGATAACTCCAAGCCTGTAACCTTTTTTTAAAAGGCTCTGATCTGTTTTTGTAGTAAACTGGAATTAGAGGAAATTGGTCCAAACCAACACGTTATATAAAACTAACTCGATGGTTTAGAAGGTCACACTTTCAAAAGTTCAGAGTGTGATTATTGACCTTCGTCTCTTCGTCATTCCAACCAAAATCTCATCAAATGTTTCATAAAAGATCTTCACATCTTTGTTATCAGAGTTTACAGCTCTACACAACATCGTCAACACAAAATGTGTCCGTCTGCAGGCTGGTTAGAAAAAGTTTCTCAGGATGGAAGAAGGTGAACAGTTCATGGAGAAGTACTTCAGTCCAAGTCCATCATATTCTCATCATCGTCAGTAAGTTACAGTTTGTAATATGCAGTCTGCACCTCAGGCAGTTTGTCTTGTTGCCTCATTATGTTAAGTTTAGTTTTGCAACTTATTTCAGACATATTCACAATTAGACTTGGCTTTGTTAGTGCACGTGTTAGTCCAGTTTACCTTTTTGAATGAGGAATCCAGACTATCCCCACGTGGTTGTTTGAAGAGTTGATTCATCTCACGCAGGCACAGAACGTACGTAGTTGGCCGTTGGCTGTAGTCAGCCTTCGTTTCAGCGAGTGCTTTGATGACGTTCATCAGAGCACCTCGCTTCATTTCAGGGTCATCTGTGATTAGTTAGCTTCATCGCTGCAACAACACAAGGAAGAAAATAATGTGGTTCTGTATTTCAGCTAAAAGAAACCATGCTTGTCAAGGCAGCTGAACTCTTGACGTGGTCTTAAATGTGTCGGTTGTTTTAAACCTGTACTAAATAATTATTTCGGCTTCTCTGTATTATATATTGCAAACTGGGGAATGTAAGTCCAGTCTTCACTCTCCTTATAGTTCTGGTTTGTTGTTCATCAACTCCTCTAAAGCCTCGGTCTCTGCAGCTACTAAATGCTGCACTATTGCCATTTTTCCATCACATCTGCCGGCCTGGCTCTACTCGGTTTGACTCGGAGCGGCCTAAAGTGCTGGCGGAAAAACGGCATATGTTCAGCAACTAGCAGCTGCTGCCGCCACTAGAAACGAGGTTGACGAGAACTGAGAGTGAAGAACCATTTAAGTTTAAGTTGTAAGTTTCCAAAACAGAGAGCTCAAAGTCGCTAAAGCACTTTTCTAATCATACATTTGTGTGAACGTTACAGGAAGTCATTCGATGCTAATAAAAAAAGGATGAATGCAGCTTGAAGAGTTTCCACTAACAACCACTGCCGTCGGTCCTCTGCTGAGAACGGGCTTCACTTGGCCTCTCTGGAGTGTCGTTTGAAAATTGCCAGACCTTTTTTTTTATTATAGTTGGTGCTGCTCACTGACATTCAACATAATGTGACTCATAGCTGCAGCAGAGTTTCTAATGTTACTTCTGAGCTGTTTTCCATTAGTTGTCCTGTATCATCTTATACATTTTTCATGGAGCTCGACTGCCATTATTAGGTCAGTTTTGACTGATCATGTAGATAAACTGAGCTCCGATAAGCTAAAGGGGGGGTTTGATGGTTTACCTGCTGAACAGTAATGTATTTCAGGGTTGAACCTAACCTCATTGTGCTGCTGAGTGTGTTTGGATAAAAGCATTAGCGGCATGCCTAAAACATCAAAATGTAAATAATGTTTTCCTCAGTTCAGGCTTAAATGGTTTTCAGTCGTTGTGGGATTCCTCCCGATCGTTATGTGCATCAGGAAATCGTTGCCGGTGTGAGAAGTCTGTCAGTCAGTCGGCATTTTAAATGGCTGCAGGTCGTTCGTGTATTCATGTGTGTGAATGTTAAGTGAGAGCGTTTAACTCTGTGGTGTTCCTGCCCATTGAAGCGTACAGTCTCTCTGCTCCTGCTGCATTTACATGTTTGCACACTGTGGAAGTCTGTCGTGATCCTTCTCAAACACAATTGGGTTATTTTTTTAATCAGACTTTAACCGACATGGTACACACCATCTCAGAGCATCAAATAAAAATACATGTTTTTCCTCATCACCTGTATTTGTTTTGGTGTGAGCCGCTATCAGCCTGAACCGTGTGTTCGAAACATGATCACGATTCCCAAAAAGTGCCGCCGTTGTAAAAGAGGTTTGGTCTCCAAGGCTCGGGTCGACGATCCTCCTTGTGCTGACTTTAAACGTGCACATTTAGATGTTTTATTGGAGCCACGTCCCCTTGAAGAAGATCTCTGTGGTGGCTGATGGCTTCTACCTCATCATCACAGGACAGAATACTTCCTCTGCTTTTATGGCTTCGCTCTGAAACCTGCTAACTGATGAGCAGATGCTAAATGGTTCTCGCAAACGGTAAGTGAGCGTCTATACACACTCTGCATCTGATGGAGTGTGTGTGTGTTTGAATGACTGCGACAGGATTGGCTGTGTGACAAGCAGCTCTGTTGTTCAGGAACTTCTCTGGTAGAGAGTCACGGAGCTGGAAGGCTCAAGGCCCCTAAAAGGAGTCGGCCTGTCGGGCGAAGACGAACGTCCGTGCTCAGGTTTGTGTCTGGACGTACGCCCCTGCTGAAGCTGGCATCTTCAAAACAAAAGCTTTACACAGAATCATTCCTCAGCCGGAGGGCGACTGGCTCCGTATGCAGTCGTTTGTCAGACGTGTCCGATGTGTTTGCGTGGCTCGCTGCTCTGTGACCTGTGAAATTAGTCACATATAATAGGAGTTCATTGAAGCACCGTAACTTTGCCATGTTTAAGGTCGTAAAATTCAAGCTAAAAATAGTTGAAACCAGGTAAAGTGAAGATTCAAGCTCCTGATGTTTGTCGTCGTTGTAAATCAACCTGCAGGGACTGCGACTGGAGGGAGTCTGAAATCAACATATTTCTTTGATTGCTTTGGAAATTATGAAATTGCTTTTGTTTTTGACAGCTAATCCCATGAAAATACAAAAACCAGGGACTCAGCCTGTTTGTTCCTGAAGGCATAAATCTCACAAATATTTAGTTTTCTTCTGAAATAAAGATGAGTCATTTCCTAAAACAGCTGCACACTGAAGTTTTTAATCAAACATTACACTACCCAAACAGAAATTTGCTTGAGAAATTTAAAAAAACAAAATGGTAATTGAGCCGGATCATCAGGCGAGGACACTTCAGATGTGGCTGCAAAACATCTACAGAAACTTCTGTGATATAAGAAACAATCAGAATCATAATGTCCTTTTCACAATGCCATGTTTACATGTTGTTTGTCTTCTTAATTACATTTTCTGGGCAAAAATACAAGAAAATAATAAGTCTCTTTTGCAAGACCACTTACGGTCGGGGCACATGGCCACACAGCATCGAGTCGGGTTCTGCTTGAGGTTTCTTCCTGTTAAAAGGCAGTTTTTTTTCTTGCTACTGTCGTCAAGTGCTCGCTCACAGGGGGAATGTTGGGCCTCTGTAAATAAATGAATTATTTATTAATTAGTGAAGTCATTAGATAACATTTGTTGTGAACTGGCGCTGTACAAATAAAGATTGATTGGCCATTTTTACATATAAGAATGGACAGTATGTCAAAGTGTTCTGAAAATGGACCCTACTCAACTCTAAAGTAACAGAAAATGGAAATGGTTAAGGAGCATGTACCTCAAAATTGTACTTAAATACAGTACTTGAGTAAAAGTACTGAGTTACATTCTGTCACTGACTATAAAGAAATGAACCACCAGCGTACAGTATCCCAACTGGATTTAACTTCTTTTCATTGCAAACTCTAATAAACTCTAATAAATGAAAGTTAAAATGTTCTGACACGATGATGTAAAGAATACAAAGTTTGTTTGCTTAAAAAAAGCAAAGCCAGATGTATATTATATAAAGCTTTATTGGGATTTCATTATAAATCTTCCTAACAGCTCTGCAGCTGTCCCGCGGTGTCCTGATTAGACTTTGTTTCACTGCACACGTTCATTTCTTAATGTTCCTGAAGACAGATGATCATTTCCTCTATTACATTACATTATGTTCTTAATCCCAAACCTGCTGCTTTAAAGCTCGGGGTCGCCCAGCTCATCAATCTTCAATAATGAGTTTGTTTTGATGCCGACAGTCGATTTGTCAGAGTTGCTGTGTGAGGTCAGAAGGTCCTCATTTACCTGGAGGACACCGTCTACCTGTCTGAGACCCGCTGCGTCAGACGGATTCCTCCAGACGGCGAACAACAGCTCTCAGTTTTTAGGTAAAGACGCTCGGCTGTAGCCCTGAGTGTTTTTGCATAAAGTGACACAGTAATTCAGCTGTGCAACATCGCATTGTTACTCATTCAGAAAGCTTCTCTGCACACTGGGAACAACTCCCTCTTCACGCTCGAGTACTTCATCTATCATGCATTATTCTCAGTCAACACTTCTGCTCTGATTGTTGTTTTAAATCGCTGTAACTCAGAACTGCGTTGTCTCTCAAACAACCAGCTACCTGAGCGTTTCCTGTGAGTCCTGAAAAGGAGGCACGGTGTTGGTTTGTATTTGTCCCCGTCTCTCTTGAGAGTGTGACAGGATTACAGCAGTCTGAGATTTCTTTTATGGCTGTATCTGTAAACTGGGCAGTATGGCTGCCACATTAATCCTGATCCAGTGGCTCTTGTTGGAGTCCTGTGATACTCGAGGCTGAGGATTACTCGTCTCCTGCTGCGTCGTTGGCTCCCGCCCATCGTCGGGTCGGCTGTGAACCCCTCCACCGATTCATCTTCGTGCGGCGTGAATGTGGTCGCTGCTGATAAAGCAGAGATGCAGCGTGGCGTTGTTCCCCCTCGGCGGGAGAGGAGGATGATCAGACAAAAAGGAGAAGAGGGGGAGGGAGTTTTATCGAGGTCCAGTGATGCTGCAGAGTCTCCGGCGCCATCTCGCTTCCATCACCCACCTCAGATTTGTCACCCTCTTGTCTCGCAGCTTTTTCATTCGACTGTCCATCTTCTTCCCTCCTCTGCTGCTCCACCTGTTTGGCCTCCTCTTTCCTCTTGCTCTGTGTGTTCCTCCTGTTTATGGCCTCTTCCATTTCCCCCCCATCATCCTCCCTTTCTTCCCCCTCACCCGCTGTCTCCCCTGTGGCTGCAAACAGATGAGTCACTCCTTGATAAACACACAGAAAACATTTTGTAGGAAACTGATTTTGTTCCTTATTAAGCATTGTAGACCTCCTTTAACTACAGATACAAGTATTTAACCCTTTTTTAACCCTTTGTGCAATAGAAAGTCAAAAACAGATACCTGTATTTTCGGCTATGAGTTGTTTAATACCCCAGTTATTGTCGCAACTAATGATTGTTATCAATATCAATTAATATAATATGTGTTCTAATCAGCAATTTAATGTATTTGTAGCTCTGGTCATACCTTTTTTTTTGTGGTGCAGACAGAGCAGTTTAAGAGCTGTAGTTTCCCCAGTAAACACACCGACCTCTTCAGTCTCCTTCCCCGTCTGCTGCTGCTCCTCTCTGAGTCACTCTTCGCTGTAGGGTAGGGTAGGTAGGGTGGACAGGCCAGGTGTCTGCAGGGTGGTCTGCTAACTAGCCCAGAGACACTGCGCCTGCTACAGCCAAAGTGATTGGTGTGTTTACCAGGGAAGCTACAGCTCACAATCTACCATCAGTGCCACTGCTGGCTGTTTGTGCTTTTCGTGCGATTGGTTTCTAAAACAGACACAACCTACTAACACCAGACAACCACTGAACATACAGGTAGGGAATAGCATGCTAGCTAGCTAATTCTTGTCTCAATTCTGGTCTGATTAAACAGTAAATTCATTGAAAATCTCTGTCAGGTTTTGTTATGTTTTCAGTCAGTTTTAACTTTAGCATGGAGAACCTGGACCACAAAGACGTTGAGGTTTTCTTCATACTTAAGTCTGCGCTACCACTAGTGAGCTTATCTACTATCAGACCGCTATCGGTTGTGTGAGCTTTTACATTGTTATCTCAAGGACCCTTCTGTCGTGGGTTTGATGATGCTGTTAGTAAGTTGAAATACACACATTTAATTGATTTCATCACTGATTATTGATAATTGTGTTTTTCACTGCTTTGCTGTTTACCTGCCACTGCAGTACAAATAGACAAGCTAGCAAGTCTACTAAAATTAGCATACAAACGTCCTCTGCTGTTTGCTTCAGTCATATGAACCTCTGCTTCGTCCTCACACAAGTAAAAATGCCTTTTGTTGCATCAAAAAACTGATTTTTACATGTTTATTGTATTATTATTCAAGATCTGACGGTAAAGTTATTTTTTTGGAGGTCAGCGTTTATAAATCATTTACCTGATCTGAATTCTTTAAATTCAGACGACGGGAAGATTTCTTTTAACGATGGAACAAAAGGTATCAGTGTAAACATGTATTAGAGTCTTTTCAGGGCTCGGAAAACAGCACGGGAGAAACTGACAATTTCCCACCCCCTTAATTGTTGCTTATTTTGAAGTGGGCACCCTGTGGGGGCCCTTTAGGACCCCTGGGGGTCCCTTGATCTCTAATTTACTAGCTTGTCTCTTGTGCGAGTGTGAGCTAAACTTCCTGACAGCTTTATTAAAAACAAAACAAGATGTTCAGCTGAGACGAGTGTGTTTAAGTGTGTGTCTGTTTGTGATTGCGTGTTCAGTAATGATCTGATATTGTTTTATGGGTTTGTTTTTGCAGTGTGTGTCGTGTGTGCGTGTGTGTGGTTGTGGTTTAGTAACAACTGGCCTGCAGGGATTTAGATGTGTGGAGAGAGAAAGAGAGAGAAGCAGGCCAAGAGACTCCATATCTGCCAGGCAGGGGATGGAAACACACGACACACAGCGGCCAAACACACACACACACACACACACACACACAGTGTTGCAGTGCTCTGTTGCAGACTCACCTCTGTTGAACCCTCTGAGCCAACGAGAAATCTGGATCTGACTTGTCTTATTGAAAATCTGAAGGACACACACACACACACACACACACACAACTCCTACTCTCAAGATTATCCTCAATTCGTGAAAAGATGCTGCCCCAGCACCTTTTTTTTTTTTTTGTGGTGAGGTAGTCAACCTGCTGCTCTTCCCTTCTCTCATGCGGACCCCTCTGTTAGGCGACATTCAATTTGCAGTTATCGCGTTTTCCATTTGCAGTTAGTCGACCAAATGTGAGACTCAGGGGGGGATCTGAGGAGCAGCAGTGAAGCTGAGCGATTCCTCGTGGTGCTTCATTATTTAACTTTTCCCCTCGTGGAGACAAAATACTTTGGTATAATTCGGTGGGATTTTGGTCAGTTGAGAAATCTGGCAGGTCTCAGTCAGCCCGTTAATATCGGTGTTCAATATCCAGTGAAGGAGTCTCAAGAAACCAGTTAGCAGAGCACGTCTTGAGATTTGATTTTCATGCAGCAACAAAAGAAGACTGACTCTCAAAATGTGCCTGACATGCTGCGAAAAAGCTTAATAAGACTTCGATGTTTGCAGACCTCGACCCTCCAGTCGCCTGTTAAAAAATATTTTAGAAATAGTTTTTAATTAAGAAATAAACTGTTTTATAACCCACAATAACAGAATATATTGAGCACTCACTGTTGAATGCTTCACAGAAAAATATGTAACGAGGGAAAAAATGCATAAAACTGTGAAAAACAACAATTAGTAGACATTGTAGAGAAACAACTTACATAAGATCGGACTGATTTGAGTTTGAATTATGAATTCTAGCCTTAAAGTGTTGTAATAATAGATATAAGTGATGGATACTGAGGCTCCAAAGTGTCTATTTTTAACAACATTTTGCATCTCATGTCGCAAATTTTAAGCTTTTCGTGTGTGTGAATTTTAACACTGTCTGCATTTACAATTTTGGAGAAGATGAAGTCAAAAGACCTTCATCGTCATCGTAACAAGAATTAACAAATACAGATTGTGATTAAGGTAGCTTACTTTACTTACGTGATGAAAGATAAAATCGTTACGTTAACTTACAGACTCAAGTTAAAACACGTCAACTTCTCCTACTTCAGTTGTTTCAGTGAATGCTGCAATGCTGTTTTGCTGTGAAGCTCCAGAAATGTTTCGTGGACTACGAAACTTCCCCTGACTTTCCATCAGCAGGTAGGGAGGAGATGATGACTGAATTATCATGTTTGGGTGAACTGTTCCTTTACAGACACCTTTACAACCTGATGATGAAGGTTGTTGTATGTTGTTTTCACATCAGAAAGACACATTTCTGGGCGACAGTATTAACTTTATGTGACAGATCTGGAAATCGTGCTACAGCATCAGACATACAGTTGATCCTGTAGTTTACTGAGTGATTTATAAACCAGCAGCAGCATCTTCAGGTGTGCTTGAGATGCTAAAAAAGAGCTCTGACACGAGTGAGATGTCTTCTCTCTGCACTGCTGCCTTTTAATGAACAAACTCGCTTCAGGCTAATGATGCTGTTAGAGCTGCTGAACATAGTTAAAAGGTCCATCCCACAAATCCATCGTGTCATTACCACATTAATTTTTCAGTTAGCGATATAATTACCATGAAGGCAATCATCAAGAGGGGCTGCCGGCTCAGACCTGCCTCTGTGCCGAGTGCTACAGACATGTTTTAGGGTCAGAAAAGACTCTTTGTGGCGATCTGTGGTCACACGCTAAAGGTCGAGTTCGTCTATTTTCATGATTTTACAGACGAGAGTATTCGATCTTAATGAATCAAGTGAAACAACGTCAGGCCTGGAGGAACTGTATGTGGTCTCGTGGTGTGTTTTGTTCTCACATTCTGGATGTTTCTGTCTTTGGCTGGTGTTTCCGCCTCTGATTCAGAGCTGGCAGCTTTTGAAAGCATCAGACAAACTCCACCCAGCTGCTCCATCACCGCCTGGCCAGGAGCACTCCCATACGTGTGTGTGTGTGTGTGTGTGTGTGTGTGTGTGTGTGTGTGTGTGTGTGTGTGTGTGTTGGCATCTGTGCAGCGTATTTATTTATTTTTCTGTGTCTATCAAACTGTCATACTTGTGTGTGTGCGTGTTAATGTTTTCACTTCAAACAATATTAATTTTTTCATAATTACAGATAACTTTGTTCCCTCGTGTGAGGTCAGAGCTAAAAGCTTGTCTTGGATCATTTTCAATAACTCATCAACTCGCTCCGACAAAATTGCTTTATAATTTTATCCAAATTGAGATGTCCACTATTATAAAAATGTGGCAGCTCTTTTTGACAAAATGATTGCTGGCATTAAAACCTGCGGCTCATTATCGGGCATCTTAAAAATGTGCAGCTTTAGACAGTTGTGTGAATATGAACGCTGCTTTTGAAAGGATAATGGCCATTTTCTTAATCGCTGTTGTGTCTCATCATTGTCTGAAATGTGTGCCGCTTCTCCCGTAATGGAAAGAGAAATTCATCTAAAAAAAAATGATTCGTAATGCGGCCCAACATCTGCTACAGCCAAATCACGGTCGTCATCCTCATCATCACCATCATCAGTGAATAATGGAAAGCTAGTAAACAGAGTTGGCTGCAGTCGGGTTTTTAGAACAAGTCCAAGTCTTCATGCAGTTACTCTGCATCAAGAGGGAGCACGTACAGCTGAATGAATACAAATCAGATAATGACTTTCACCAAGGAGACGACTGTTTGTGTCTATTGTGAAACAAAAAGTCAACAGTGAGCTAACACAACCCGACCAAACTGCGACAGTACAATAAAAGGTCCGGTACGCCTGTCGCTGGAGCGCCCATGTCGTTTTATGTGCCGTGATTTTGGAAGTCACCAGCAGTCGTCCTACAGTCTTTCAGGTTTGAGGACGTGTTTGTCACCACGGCAAACACCGACTGGTACAACAATCCATTGACAGTAAACACACCAAGTGTGTTTGTGCTGACAGTGAGACAACAAACACATGGCCTGATGGGTAGTGTGTTTGTTATTGTTTTAAGCTGAGCTCCAGGCTGCAGGGCAGAGTGAGTGAGGGGAAGTAAAGCATCTCCAGAGCACATTTCTTTTTTTAGCTTTGTTTGTCTTTTCCTCCATCTTTGTCTTTCTCCCGCGATTACTCTTCATCTAACACATGTATTGGTCATTAAGAGCCTTTTTCTGCTCCTGTAGCAACCATTAAAGTTAGTTTTTGTAGCAGATATAAGGTAAATTCCTGTCTTTTCACGTCCTGTTTGCCTACATTTTTGTACAAAACCACTGTATCAAACTTCCTTCCTCCTCCAAAGCCGGTCCAAAAACTTCTAAAAACACTAAATCAATAGTCCAGTGAGATGCCTCTTTCCTCGCCCTCATTGATTAATCGACTGAGATGTTCCTGATTGAAGCAGCAGTGCTCTTCTTGTTCTGGAAGGCCTTCTCTGAGCTGTCGTGGCTCCAGTCGATGACTCTGCCAGCCGACTCCAGCGCCCTCCCCATCGCCGGTGCCAGACATATTGTTGGAGATCTTTACTATGTAAATGATCTGCTCCGGTTGCTTCAGTTCGGTCATTTGGCCTGATGAATAGCTCCGGGCTGTTAGATTAGCCCCAGTGATTCACCAGAACTACTTTCTCTTTGTTGAAACTGCTATAATATTAATCTAAAGGGCTGTGATTTTGCATGTTTAACTTAAATGTATGGGCTACTTTACATTCCTGATAAATGTTGTTTTATGTAAGAGTTGAAGATTAATTCATACCTTCCAGGAAGCCGCTGGTTTGCATTCATTTACTAATGATATGCAGAAACTTGCTGCCTGATAATCAATTACTTATGAACAATTCAGTCGCTTATATTACCTCCACTGAGGTGGATACGTTCTCACGTGTCAGATTTGTCGGTTGGTTTATCATCAGCATAACATAAAAACTACTGAATAGATCTCCATGAATCGAGGATGAGTACTGGCCCAGAATAGATTGTCACCATCACCTTTGGTTCGGATCCGGAAAAAAATACTTTTTTTTCACCTTTAAAAAAAGAAACACAATGTGTCACAGTTGCCCTGATGGACTGTAGTGATCCTGTCAGTCATGGGCTCTCATTATGTTCTGCTTAGGAGCGGCTGAGTCCTGTGCGACAGCTGGTGGTGACATTCGGTTTTACCGGTCCGGTCAGGCCTCATATCAATGACAATGAACCTGATTGTAATTCTGATTACAGCAGCTGATTAATGTTCATGCTTTTGGAAAAATGCACTTTGTGGGGGAAGTTCCACTCTCTTCACCTTGCCATACATTTCTGTACATCTGCAGGACACCTGCTGTGTGTTATCTCTTCTATAACAGCTGTTATTATGGAGGACAACCAGGCACTCCAACAGCGTTTCCTCCACAATGACTCATATTCTTCTGGCGTTCGGCCTCAGGTGACACTGACTGCAGCAGTGACGCTGACTCAGTCAACTCTAGTTACAAACTCCATAACAGTGTTTGTCCTCCATAACAGTGGTTATTATAAGAGAGGTAATACACAGCCAGCAGTCCTGGTGTGTTGATGTCTGGAACCTTCACTGAACTATAATGCTCACATCACAGATACTTACACTACATGGCCAAAAGTGTGTGGACACCAAACAAAGTATGGCAGAATCCAAATGTCCACCCTCTTAGACTTCTGTTGTACACACTGGGACATGTTCAGTGTCATCACGTCAAGTTTGCAAGGGCGTGAGACTGCACAGTTAATATAAGCTGATAGATGAGCCTAACAATAATAAAATGCATTTTAATTATCTCTTGTACTTCTGTTTCATGATGTGTTAGAATATTATTTCTGGCCTACATGATTTAAGTTTTAATAAAGTAATCTACAAAGTAACTAGTAACTAAAGGTATCCAATAAATGTAGTGGAGCAAAAGTACAATATTTTCCTCTAAATTGTAGTGGCGTGGAAGTATAAAGTAAAAAATTTGAAATACTCAAGTGAAGTACCTCAAAAGTGTACTTAAGTACCGTACGTGATTCATTGTACTTAGTTACATTCCATCAGTGCTGTAGCTGGTAACTGATGTTCACCTTTAGCTGATGCGGGAGTCGTTTTAAGTTACTGCTGATGTAAACCCAATGTTTCCTGATTTAGCTATTTCATAATAAAGGCGTGACTGGAGATTTTTATTTTGAAAAATACATAAGAAATGTGTTTACCACCAAATAAGCAGAACTTTGTTAGCAGCAATTCTTCAATACTGCTACAGTAAGCCTGCAGCAATAGGATATTATCGTCAGCGTATGTCACCGTAATACCTGGTAAATGTTACCCTAACACCTGAAAGAGGGGGACAACAAGTCTCGTTGCCTCCTGTGTTTCAGAGCTCTGGAAGTCTACAAGCTGCTATTTAAACATTCAGCTCTGCGAAAGCTGTTTTTCAGAGTTGTTATCTCCTTCACGGCTCTGAAGGCTTTAGAGCTTCGACTGTCGACCTCTGTGATGCGGCCTCGGACTTATTTCCAGTGAGAATTCATTCATGAGGTCACTGTTTTCTGACACGGACTCGACTCCTCTGCACATGATAAACAACATATATGAATTCTCAACATTGAGTCGTGTTTCCTTTAAGTGAAGCAGATGGGTATCACAGGGGTGAGCGCAGGTTCATATAAAGGCCGTCGCCGTCCTGCTTCTCATTACGCTGCGATGCGCCCCCTTAGAACCTCATTCGTGGCTGCGGGGATGAACAAGATGAGCAGGGCGCAGCCGAGACGAGGCGGGAGGCTGGAAAACAATCTGTTTGTGTCTGAGTGGCTGCTCGGAGGGAGATCACCGTCTGAGGATCAGATTTAGAGTCATGCTGGTTTGTAAAGTAAAACATATGTATGAGGATTTTCTTACCTCGGAGACACTATTGTTGTTGTAAACTTGTCAGAAAGTGTTGGATGGTTTTCTAACCTTTGCTCATCCAGGAAATATTGGAAAACTGTTGAGAAACACACACACAGCAACTTCCTCACTTCCAAGTACAACTATGTTATCATTTATTCAATACAGGAAAGCAGAAATACAGCGTTAACCTTTTGGTCAGAACCATTAATTTGTCTTTGAAGCATTATTTAATCAACATATATCTTTATATATCTGTCTATGTACTGTATATATATATCAATCAGCTAAAAAGAAGTTCAAAGCTGCGTAGAGCTGCAGTCTGTGATAATTCTCTGTTGGCTCATCTCTACGAACAACCATTCACATTACCCATTACTCATCCATCTCATTGTTACAATGAAGCTTTTTGATAAATAGAGCTATAAAATGTAATTGATGCAACGCTCTGTGAGTAAGTTGTATTGAATAAATCACATGCATGAAGCCAGTTATGACTGTCAAACTGACCCAAAGCAGCTTGTGTGACTCATTCAGTAAAGCCAGAGGGAGAAAGTTAAAATATGCTTTTAATTCTGTTCCGTCCTGGAGAAAAATAACAATTCTGTCTTATTCTGCGGGTCCCTGGCTGAACAACTTGAACGGTCTGGCTTCCAGGATGAGGCAATCATTTTCTTATTTTTCTGAGGGTCCCGAGCTGGATAAGTTGAGTCAAAGTCTGCCGCAGGAGTGTGAGTGTCAGTGAGACGAAATTGAGAGCTCTGCAGATCTGACAGTGCATGCCTCCTAGCCACCAATAAATCTCTTGTTTTTTTGTTTTGTTTTTTCAGTGTGCTTCAGCCGCTCTCTCTGAACTAAAAAACTTAACATGGAGATTTATGATAAAGGCCTGAGAAAACTGCTCTTATCTTGAGCTATTGCTAAAAGAGCAGGATTGGAAAAACAAGGGCCACAATCCAAAAAACACAGATGCACAACTTGAGGAAAGATAAATGATTTGTACAAATGAGCTGTTACATTTCTTAATAGTCTGGATAATTTATCTCGTTCTTGTTTTTAATCAAAACAGCAATGTAATATTTATGTTTGCCCTGATGATAATATCTGGTTTGAGACAAAGCTTTGACTAAATATTAGTCAGCTCAGATACTCTCCAGGTATCTCTTATCAGGCCTAAACTTGTCTGAACCTCAGACCCAAGAAAAACACTTTCACTTGAAGTTCAGTCCAACCATGTAATAAGGTGAGGTCATTTATATAATCAATTGGGGAAAAGTTCAGAATAAAACAAGAAAATGTCCCTTTGTGAAACAATTTCTTCATCAGATAGCATCATTGAATCAGCTGACGATTATAAGAAAAGTTGATTTTTGAGTCTCACGCCCCACTCCTCAAAAACTGACGCTTTGGGATTATAGGACGGGTCGGCCGCCATCCCGAAATGTCAAATTTTGATGAGACTGAATGAGACTCAAAAATCAATTTTTCCTAATAGGACCTTTAAAGCAACAGCGAACAGGATGACGGTAAATGCTAAATTGTAGCATAGAGCTCAACAGTGACGTTCCAGAAGAGAAAAATCCCACTCATGCTCTAAATCAAGGATGTTGATTATGAGCCGTAATGTCGTAACCATCCAAGATAGACTCACCGCGAGATTGTGAAACGATGGTTTATGCTCCTGTCGAAGCCACAAGCAACAATACCCACAATCATAAAGTGTACCAGCGACGTTTCCAAGAAGCCCTCCTCAGAGAAACAATCATAAAGGTCGAGAAAGCAAGTAGTTATATTACGTTTATTGTTAGTCAGCGCCCTCTAGTGGCTGTATTAGATCTTACAGCTGTAGCAGTATAAAGAGCCACATCGTCGATATAGAGAGGTGGTCAGGGATGGTGGACGGTTTTAACAAGGAGAGGAAGGGTAAGTAATTTTAACATCGTAACGTAGTGAAGTAACATCCTGTACATAACGTAGAGTGACTTACGTTGGTAAAGTAGTTACATTTATATCACCATGATCCAAACCGTAATGTTTATTCCTAAACCTAAGCAAGTAGATTTGTTGCCTAACCATAACTGAGTAGTTTTCTACAACATGTCTGCAAGGTTTTAAAATATTTTTTAAAATCTGCTTTACAAGGTTTGATAAGGAAGAAAATGCACTGTAAGTTGACAACAGGGGCTCAAACCTCTCATTATTTTCATGTTTAGGCTGCTCGATATTTTTCTATCCTGATTGCTGTGATGTCATCCTGCAGTCTGCGGTCTCAGTTGGTTTAGTTTCATAGACTTTTGGATTATTGGGGAAATCTGCTGACAGACTGTATGTTTATTCAAGGAGGTGAGTCATTTGTTTTCTCTGTCCTCATAAATTCAGTTGTCCACTTCATGCCACCTGTGCAGCGTCAGTGGTTTTTGGCAGCGGTTCAAAACGTCTGGAAGTCTTAAATAAAAAAAAATCCAGCAGCTAACAACGAAACCACATTATTTGAGATGTGAGCAGACACTTCACTGCCTGCAGTTGTTTTTATGTCCGTGTGATTGTGATGAAAACAGAGGAGAAAAGACAAAAGAGAGGAGAGGAGGTATCAGTGGGTGGATACTGTGATCTACAGCCAGCGGAGTGATGTGTGGAGGGGGAGGCTTCAGTACGATGCCAAAACAAATACACATTCCCAGGGTTAGGGTGAAGGGTCGGCATTATAGAGACCGCAGGCCTTCTTGTTGTGGTTTTTAATTGTAATGTATCTGTGTCTTGAATATGAAAAAGGTAAAACTAAAATCAGCTTAAAAATCTGGCCAGTAATTGTCACAGACCTGCAAACATTAGGGTGATAACACTTTAAACCTTTTATTAAATTCCTTCAAAGTCCCCACATCCGAGTCTGGACACACATGGATGTGCGCTAAAACTTGACTTTTGTGAAACATCAAGGCGCCGATTCGTGTTATAGACTGACGTGAAGAACATCGATCTCCTCAGAACCGGATGTGCAAAAAATGCAAACTGATTTCCAGGTTTTGGACTACAGACTGCACCGCTCTACTGAAGGTTTATCTGCTGAATGTTTTAAATTCTCATTTTTATATAAAAGAATAAAGTCGTCTGGTCCTGACTCGGTTGTTTCAGGTGAAGAAGATTCTTCTCTTTGAGCACATTTTATTTTGGGAATCCAATTCCGTCTTTGTGATCAAAAGGTTGACTCATCAGATGAAAAGGGCTGTTTTTTTCTGAGTCGTGACCGGTTCTATTCTTCACATTTCAGTATGAAGCCAGTTTGGGTTCAAAGCACTTTCAATTCATTCACTTAAGAAAACTTTCAGCCTTTTATTTAACTTTACAAAAGATGTCCGTCCACTCAACGAGGACGTGGAGGAGCAGAATCAGCGCAATCTAAAGGTCTTATCCTCTCTGCTCGATGATTTCCTGCGTCCTCCGTGCCTCTCCTGCGGTTTACGTGACATCTTATCGATTTCACGTATCTCTCCACGCCCCGTAAACCCTGCTGTAAACCTGTGAGCCAGTCTGTTGCTTTTAATGTACCCAATTCTTTCTCCTTCATAAGTATGTGCAGGGAAACTCTGCGAGGTGCCAACCTCTCTGCACCGGTGGCTCCGAGGCATATTCCTGCACATTTATCATAGTTGTCGGATAAAGTGACTCTGATTTAGATCTCCCCCACTTTCCTCTTTCTTCCTCTGAGCTTTTCACATGGAAATGGCCTATTCTCCTCCGCCCCACCCAGTGAAAAAGAGATGCATTTGTCTCTGGGTGGCCGAGCTTTTGCTCCTCTTATTGCTTCTTGTCAGCTGTTTTCTCGGCGCCGTACACGCCAGCTCCATCTGACCTGCTTATCCAGCACAATCCAGAGCCGCCGTAGCCCGGGAGCAAACTGTTCCCGGCCCCGACTGAAATCCATCATGCCACCTGGGCTCCTTATCACGTGGCGAGGAGGATAGAAAGGGAAACACGGGTGGTCCTAGCACGGGGACGGTGTGGAGAAAGATAAAGAGAGAATAGAAGACAGAGAGATCACAGAGGAGGTAGAAGGTGGAGAGGAGGAGATAAGAGGAAGAAGGGAGAAGAGATATGAAATAGACAAACAGTAAAGAAAAAAAGTAAGGGGGGAGGTGGAGGGGGAGTCGGGGAGAGATGGAGGCTGAGAAGCAGCTTAGGAGCTGTGACCGCTCGGATAAGGCAGAGATGCGACAGTCTGGAAGACGTGATGCAGATAGGACGGACGATAAGCTGCGAGCAGCACAGGGCGAATAAACAGCAGCAGGCCGGCTGCAACAGAGGAACCAACAAACATTTAACAAGTTTATTATGTCGGTCTACAGATCAGAATTATTCTTCTGATTATTAACTCTTGTTTTGTTGCAGTGTTGTGTTCTTACGCATTTAGTTTTATTCAAGTTGTTCCAAGCATTGTTAAAGAATGAAAAAAGTAGCATTTAAGTTTTTTGATCCCGTTTGAATTGTGCAGTGATTTACATATATGATTTAAATCATTTTTGCAAGTCAAGAAAGTCACAGTTTGTCATAACGACAGTAAAATACCACTCGTTTTGTGTTAAAGCCGCTCAGTGAACGACATCATTTAGCACAGAAATGTATTTAAAAAAGGTGAAATCACAATAAATCTGTGAGGCAGCTACAAAGATTCAGTTTTGGTGAGCGTGAAACAAGACGACTGCACTTTCATGACTTTAGTTTTATGACAAACTGAGATTTTCTCAAGTTGAAAAATGATCTTTTAAACTGACAAACATCACATAAGTGATTCGTGGCACGATTCAAACGAGATTAACAGATGATCTCGTCGTTCGTTACAACGTTTCTGCGTTGCTTGCAAACGTGTTCCTGCAAACGGAGAGCTGTGACACTCGCTCCCCGTGAAGATGACTTCTCAGACCACTTCTCCCCCCTGAGTCCTGCTTTCTCAAAAACGATGATCTGTTTCGAAAGGTTTCCACAACAACTCCTGTCCGAGGCAGGTCTCGTGTTTTTGTCAGTTGAGTCTGAGTCCTATAAGTTTTGACTGGAGTGTCGTCTGAAATAACCTTCATTTGTAGGGAGCTGACTTCGCCCGACATGAAACGCTGACTGGAGCTGATTGCCGCTGTCAAAATAAAGGCGGTTCGTGGTTGTTGCTGTACTCTCGTTGTTGGATGTGCCGTCATCAGCTCGGAGTCGTCTTTACCCTCGTCAGTAACTCTTAATTGAATCAGAACAAAAGGCCAGAGAGGAGAAAAACAGGAGGAGATTGAAGAGCTGTGTTGAGACTGACTTGCGTTAGCTGTTTGCTCACCAGATTTAAAATGAGTGAATAGATCGATGTGTGTGTTTAGGCGTCTACACCTTGACTTTTGTGGGCATGTGTGTCTAAAAACATCCGCCTGAGAGTTTCATTGTGTTTCAGAGGACACAGGTGGAAAAACAAAATGAGCTGCTGCCGTCCAGACTCTCTCTGTCTACTGCGAGGCGTCTTGTTACTGCTGAAACATCAGTGCAGCTACAGGCCACAGTGAACAGACACACACACACACACACACACACACACACACACGTAATGCATGAACCACGCTGGTGTTGTGTGTGGTTTTACAGTATATCTGCACTGTGAACAAACAGCTGATGTTCCCTCTTTGATGTAAACACAGTTATGTTCCCACGTTGTCTCAAAAACACACACGGTAACATTAAAAACATAAAGACGTCTGTGTGTGTGTGTGGCTGTGTATCTAGATGCAGTGTGTGTGTGTGTGTGTGTGTGTGTGTGTGTGTGTGTGTGTGGGCAGCGGGCTCCTGTGGCGATCATCACTTTGCACGACTCGTCTCATAAATCACACACAGCATGACGTCCGATTCTGCCAGCAACACATACACACACCTCTACAGCATACTGTCTTACCCGACCTTAAAGAGGCTCCATGTTACAGTCTGTAGACGTGTTTTTATCACTTTCTTAGTGGTCATATGTGAGCGGATTGTAACGTGATGTCAAAATTGAGACCCTTGCCATCTCTCTCTTGGTTGCTGATACAACCCTGTGGACTGTTTAAGTTGTTTAGTGCTGCTGATGACTGTGGATTTATGCTTTCATACGTTCTCAAGTGCCTCATCTCATTCAAGGACACAGCCATGAAGGTGGAGCCCCGTTTATTCCTATGAAAGCCAAAAAAGCTCGACTTCCCGGTTATGAAAATACCCATATCTCCTGTGTTGTGCAGCCCATAGAGCGAGCGAACTAGAGACTGGCTCCACTGGCTAACTTCTGATTTAGCACCCGGCTAACTTGAATGGATAAGTTAATCGTGCATCTCTTCTAGACTTTCTAAATGTTGTAGGACAGAAATTATGATAGTGAAACAAGTCATATCGTGGGGGTAGCCTAACGTTGGCTTTTTACTGCAAGAGGTTTAATTTACGCTTCGAAAATCACAAAAGTGGTGTTCATCTGTGGAGATTATCTGGATGAACAGAACAAGCAAGAGCTTATTTTCAGTGATAATCCAAAATCCAAAAAGCTTTTTTGTGGAGGGAACCAGGGCGAGGCTAACTAGCCTACAAATATACACCACTCTGTTTACATCAAAATAACAAGTCGCTTTGCACTGCCTCTGATGGACAAAACCTAGTTTAAAAAAATATATATATTTTTTATGGTTTATATAACAAAACAACAGAAAGATGGTCTCCACAAAGACAGGAGGACAACACACACACACACACACACACACACACACACACATGTTGATGGCAGTGCACTAATAACATTCTTGTACACAACCAAAAAAAAAATGCTTGCCCTGTACGCTCGACTACACTCCTCTCTGTCCTTCTGTCTCGCTCATTTTTCTAATGCATACACATTCACTCACACACACACACACAGACACACTCACACACACACACAGATTCCTGCCTCTCCTCTCTCACAGTCATTTAAGGTCCCAGCAGCCCTGATCAGATTTCAGAGTCAGCCGAGTGTGATGATACAGACGAGCTGCAGCACCGCAAAACACTGAGCTCACGCTGCTCTGTGTGTGTGTGTGTCTGTCTGTGTGTGTCTGTCTGTCTGTCTGTGTGTGTGTGTGTGTGTGTGTGTGTGTGGTGCAGAGAGAAAGCCAGTAAAAGCGTTTTTCCACCTGGGATGTGAAGCATTAGCTGTTTAACAGAGCATCAGGGTCAAATCTCTGCGGCGCTCTCGGACTTTCACCAACTGCTCCGTTCCAGTCCAAGAAGGTTTTTTATAAACGATGTTGGATCAGAACATGTCTGACAGCAGACGTGGTAACATTTCCTCACAACTCATTTTGTTCAATAAATAGAGAGCAGATTCTACTTTACACCAGTCAGATGCAGAAGAAAGCTTGTGTTGTCCTTCTGGAGAGAAATCGTGTCTGTATTGAAATAATTTCATGTGAAGTTTGATTTCCAGTGTGTGTAAACAGATGATCATGTTTCAAGATCATTCTTCAATCAATACATCCGCTAAATGGCATATGTCCTTCTGCTTTACGAGCTGATCCGAGGTTCTGGGTGAGTGCAGACCCACGGGTCATTTCATCTCATCGGTCAGAAGTCGGGCTGTCTGCTGCTCTCGATGCTCCATCTGTTGAGGTTTTCTCTCCACTCTGCTGTTTGACTTGTTGAACATATCATGTGTTTCATAACTGATTTAGCAACATGCTCTGCTGACATTTATTCTGCCACAAAACTGCAATTTTACAAACACAACAAGTCATCATCATGACACTTTCCAAACCGAGCCAGTCCAAAGCATACTCGTTGATTGATTTACTTACAGAGACTCAACATTTCCCCCACGAGCGAGCGCTTGGCGACAGTGGCGAGAAAAAAAACTCTTGATCAGAACCGGACTCACTGGTGGCCGGCCATCTGCCTCGACGGGTTGGGTTGGTGCAGTAAGCAGCATCTTGCCTGTATTGATTAGGGGTCAGTTGATATGATTGTTAGATTATTAGAACTCAAGGAGACTGAAAGCCGACATTTTGGACTGATATTCATTAGCAGTAAAAAATTACACAAAGTCTTTGTGTCAAAATTTCTAACAACCAGCGACGGAATAAACATAAACCTAAAATAAAGTACAATTTACTCAAGTACATTTATTTTACTCTGTACATTTAGTTATTTTGCAGAATCGAATTGCAGTATCACATTTTTTAATACGTTTATTTTCTCGGCAATCTGACCGAAAAATCACTAATAATGATAATGCTGAATACCGGCCTGATAACCAGCCAGGGTCGACAGTCAGTCTCACCTTAGTATTAATGGTATTTTACAACAAAAAGGCAGCTTGGTCAGTGGCCTTCAGCTTCAAAATACAGCGCTCTACCAACCCTTCTGTCAGTTTTGCATGTGAAAGGCCGGCTGCCAAGTTAGCAATAAAACTTAATGTGCTACTGTACGTCTGCTTAGACTTTCAAAATAAAGCTTGCTGTAAATAACATCAACAGCAGTTTTGGAAGGTTTAAGCACAAAACGACTACATTCAGTCAACTCACTAACTTAACACACTAACACTTTGAATTCAGGTCAAACTCTCTGTTCTTCTTCCCCTCTCCCCTCTGAAACATTACGTTCATGAAGTAAAGTACATTTCCCTTCATTTACAGTCAACGTTACAACACCCATCATGAGGTGGTCACCTCAGAGGATCGCTGCTGCAGTCAGGTTGATAAACAGGAGTGAAGATAAATCCACTTTTTATCCCCAGATGTTAAAAAGTCATCTCTGAGCTCTCCTCCCGTCAGTAAACGGCTCCGGATCAGAGCAGAATCTGATGTGACTCCAGGTGTTGACTCCTCCAGAAGGTCTGGATCTGCAACAGCCCTCAACACACAAACCTCTTTTGTTTGCTTCCCCTGAAGCAGAAATGACATTGTGTGGTTAATTCAGTAATATAATTATTAGCAGAAAACATGCGTAGGAAAACACCCCATGAAATAAAGTGTGACTAATTAATTCATCAAAAATGTCCCGCTTATTTGAATATCTCATACACTCCACATGAAAAACGTTGGTTTGACGGACACTCAGCGTCTGCCTTAATTTGATCCTCTCCCATCTTTCTTCCTTCAGACTCTTTAATTTTCTGTCATTTTGTCACTCTCACATCACTCCTCCACCACAGCAGACCTCTCCGGTCCATTACTGAGCTCTCAACGTGTTTCAGAGGACGAACAGAGCAGGTGTCAATCATCTTGTTGTCTCAGGCTTTTAGAGAAGAAGAAAAAAGCCCAGCAGTCATTTCAGAGTGTGAAAACTGCCCTCGTTCTTGGAAAATGTCCGTTGTCAATTGTCACTTTAATCCTCCTGCAGCTTTCAACCAGAGTTGACCTATTTGTGTCGAATGAGGTGCTCACTGGGCTCACCGGGACACAAATTGAAGGTCTCGGGGGACAAAATAACGGCTGAATCGTCTGAATTTCAGCTGAATTGACGGATGACTTGTGGAACATATAGATTGAACTGTGCACATCCTGTCACAATGTTCATTTGAGTGGATGCTCTGAAAAATAAACGTGTCACCTCCGCCGTGGAGGTTAATGTTTTATGACTTATTATTATTTATGTCCCAAAATGTTGCATTTCTTGCTAAACGAGGGCAGATCGCTTTAATTTACAGTAAAGCAGTGGGAAAAACGAGGCAAACAAATTGTAAATTTTGCCTCATGAGACATTAAAAGAACCGACAGAAGATTTGTCAGGCACTTTGTATTTTAAAAAATAAGATTTACAACAGTGTGTCCACCTCTCTCTCCTCTCCCTGCACAGGCTGGTAACAACTACCAGCAGCAGACTGATGGTTCAGAGGTCGACTCCCACCAGAGACCTCCACCGCACTGAAGCCATTAGTGCAGAATACAGACACATGAACACGTAACACATGCTCAAACCCACATGCTTCTGATCAATGTCATGCTGCAGTGGCCGTCTCCTGCCACCAGGTGTCGTGTTAGAGTCGATCAGAGAGAGGAAGAGGAGATGAGAGGCAGCGAGTGGACCTACAGACACACAAATACAGACAACATGGACTCACTTCTTTATGTGAACACACAGAACAGACTCCAGGCTAATGCATTCATTTATTTTTGGTAATAATCACACAGCTCATTAATCTGAAATAATTGGCTGAGTTTCTACAAAAGAAACAATCTGAATTATGCATTTAAAGATGGATGATGTAGAATTTATATTTAGGGAGATCCTGTCAGTGTGGAAAAAGTTAACATCGTCACACTGTCGTTTGAATACGTTATTTAGAAAAATATTAATTATAGTCGCTTTGGTGAAGCTTTGATAGATGATGAGCTGCGAGCTCCCTCTGCACCACAATGATTAGTTTTACTAACAGCTCAGAGGAGGAAGGTGGCGTCCCCCGTCCTCCATCTGACAGCTACAGAAGCCCATTTCTGCCAAACTTAGCCTTGAAAAACCATATTCATATAGAAGTCATGATTATGAGATAAAAAGTCTAAAGTATGAGATGACTTTTGGCTTTTCATCTCATAATTATCCTAGTTATGAGATAAAATATCAAAATCATCAACTGAAGTCTTAATTATGAGGTAAAAAGTCAAAGCTATTACATAAAATAGTCGAATTATTAGTTAAAAGGTCGGCGTTAAGACTTTTGAAAAAAGTCAAAGTTTTTAGATAAAAGGTAAGGTATGAGGTAAAAAGTCATAACTCTAAGTTAAAAGTCAAAACTATGAGATAAAATAGTCAAAATTATGAGTTAAAATCCAAAAGTATGAGATCAATTTTGGCTTTTCATCTCATAATTTTAACTTCATAGATGAAACAGTCAGAATTATGCGTTAAAAAGTTTAAATTATGAGAGTTAAAGATCAAACTATTGGATAAAAGTCAAAAGTATGAGATCAATTTTGGCTTTTCATCTCGTAATAATGACTCACCGGTTTTCAACTAATGTTTTTCTTTGGCTGGTGTGATGGTTTGATGTGTTTCAGGTGTAGTGTTGATAAATGGTGAAGGGCTGTGAGCTCCATCTACACCAGTATGATTAGTTTTACCTCCACCACAGAGGAGGAAGGTGGCGTCCCCCCCCACCTCCATCGCTTCATACAGTTGAGTTTTGTTTTTCACAATATTGATTCTTTAATGTTTGCTTGATGGAGTGCTTTGTGTTGGTCAGCATTTTCTACCAACTGCTGACGTTGTGCTGCCAGTTATTTCCACCTGCTTCAGGCTGCACACTGGGGTGTTTCTGCAACATCACAGACTTTAGTGAATTAGAAAAAAGTCCAACAAATATGTCACAGTAGCTGCATTAAGGCATGAAAACCTGGCGCTGAATGACAAATGAATGGTGAAGTAGTTTTTCAGCAAAATCACTGACATTATATGAACTTTCCACAGAGTTTTTTTGTCCTTGAAGGCCTCATTTCCATCACTTCTTAACCCAATCTGCATTTTTGTAGCATAAATCAAAGCACTGTTTTGCTTTGAAAACCTCCAGACTGAGAGTTTTCTTTTTCAGATACACAATGATGATGATCAATAGAATATACATGTGTTTATGCAAAAAGTATGACACGTCCCCTAACAAGCTCCCTAAAACAGAGATAGATACCCGCGGACGTTGACTGTAATTAGGACCCAGAATTGTTTACGGTAATTACACACCACCGTGATCCTACGTTTACCCAGAAAGCATAATTAGCTGCTACTGATGCGTTTGTGCAACCATCAAAACGCCGCCTGCTAAAAGCTTCATAGAGTGGACGAGAGACTAAAGGCAAAGTTTTTAAAGCAAACACATCCTCGTTATGTTGACCTCTAGTTAACGAGGACGCGGTCGAATAACACTCTGTAGGGGCGCCACTGTAGCATGTCATCTCACCCACACACACGTATATATATATACATATATGTATATATATATGTATATATATGTGTGTGTGTATATATTAGCGATGGGAAAAACAGAGTAACTCACGATACGATATGATCCTCGATATGTTGCCCCTCATAATGATAATATCACGATACAGTGATTCTGCGATACTCGATACATCGCGAGACAATCATCTAATGATACATCGTGATATCTTTCTAACTGAAGATCACCAAATACCTCTAAAAAGGCAAAGTGCAGGAATTCTGTATTTATTCACTGCATCGTGCCGTCAAACACTTACTGAGACGAAACAGTCTCAGACAGAGACTGCAACTCCTCCATGTTCATGTGTGCCATCGTTCTAATGTGCCTCATGTTTTAATAACAAATAACGATATTTGGCGCCAGAGTATCAGTAATCGTATCTCAGGTGGAAATATCACGATATATTGCTGTATCGATATTTTGTCCCACCACTAATATCAACACAGCACTATATATATATACACATACATATATATATTAGCACCGCAAGAGGACAATGAACGTAAACAATATGTGCTTTGCAACCTCCACCTCACCAAGTAACACCTCGTTATCTGTGCCTGAAAAATGTCTTTTCTTCATCTTTCTCTCGTTGTGATAATGATTCACTGTGGAGAACCATCGATCAGCGGCTCATTCCCAGGCTTTAACACTCATGAGGCACTTTGCGTTGACCATTTATGGTTGGATGTTGGTGTGGAGAGGGCGGGATATGAGGCGGATCCACATGCATTTCCAAGTTGGTTTGGGATTTCTATAAGGAAACTGAGCTCTGTTAGGTGTACGCACATTTCCACATTTGTATACACGCCAACATTTAGTGTGGATTCTCTGCAGAGTTTTATAGTTTTCTTTCTTTCATTTAAAATCCAAAAGTCTTGAAAACTTGAGACTTAATCACCATTAAACCGTGTCAGCATTGTCGGACATGTTGTTGTGGATCTAATAGCAACATCTGCACATTTACTTTAACGTAGTATTTTATTTAAGATCTGAATCAGCTGTCAGCGCTCACAAGCAGCTGATAAGATACGATTGCTTCCTGAAACTCTGATCTCCAACTCCCCTCAAAGATTACTACTGAAAAGTTCATGTGACTTTTGAAAGCACTTGCTTTTCATGAAACTGCAACAATATAAAAAATATTACATCATAATATGAATAATGAAATAAGACAGTCGAACTTTAGGTTGAGGATTAGATGATTACTCGGCGGAGGGATTTTCCTGCCGCCTAGCTGAACTTCTCAGTGTGAAAATAAGCTATAGGATGATATTCAGTGACCCACTTCCACCTTTTCTATGGAAAAATAATCTGTTGGTGGATACATTATAAATTATTTATTATATTCTGTATGTGCATCTACAGGACCATATAAGAAAAGTACACACTCAAAACTAGGTCTAAGACCACATCCGAGCAGCTTTTATCTGGTTTGTGCTGAAAGCAACCCACTTAGACACACACACACGCACACACACACACACACACAGTAGCACAGATCTAGGAGAAAGGCTTCCTCACTCGTTGCTCTGCAGGGTTTGTCTGCTGCTCTAATCATTTGGTTCCACCGAGTCTCTGTTAGCGCAGCGTTAGCCTACATACAGTATGTCTAATTCTTCAGCCTTTAGCACGTTGGCCTCATTTTCACTGCGGGATGACAATTGATTTTATGGAGAAATGTTTCTCAACAGTTTGTGCTTTCAAACCTGTTTTTCATCACAAGAAGTAGGACAGTAAACACTGCAATAAAACAGACGCTGTGGTTGTTGTACAAGTTCAACTTTTTCACTCAGAGCTAAAGGAAAAGTCCAGCCCCCCCGCCAAACAAAACCTGCTGTTTCAGCTTTTTTATGTTTTCCTCCCATAAATCCACGACTCCTTCACTCTACAGCAGCACTATATGTGATCATTTGTCAGCTACAACAACGTACCTTCTCTGGAAATGACTTTGAAAGCGACGGCTGTTTGCACTGATTTGTCAGACGACCATTAATCCTCCATCCACGTGGATTGAGAACTTGTTTATTCTGTTTAATCTGATTGCTAATGTGTAATTAATTGATTTTACAGAAATATTTGAATAGAAAATAATTGTAGGTTTTTCAAGAGCCTCCAGGTCATGTGACCCATTGAGTCAAAACCAATGCCGACATGTCTTGAATGAGACAAAACTCTTTTTATTGGATCTTTGTGCTTTTTCTATTTTGTATATTCAACCTTCTTTTCAATAGCTTCCACGTCATGTGACCCATTGAGTCAAAATCAATGCCTACATGTCTTCCTATACTGCTCTAATGAGACCAGTTTTTCTATTTTTTAAGTCAGCGGGTCACATGACCTGGAAGCTATTGAAAAAACGGTGTGTGATTGAGCAGTTTTGCATT
This sequence comes from Pagrus major, assembly GCF_040436345.1. NCBI lineage: Eukaryota > Metazoa > Chordata > Actinopteri > Spariformes > Sparidae > Pagrus > Pagrus major. The sequence goes on from NC_133227.1 coordinate 28,870,837, forward strand.
GTTTTGACTTGAGTAAAGATCTGATTACTTTGTCCGACACTGATTGTATTGTTCTGTCTCTTACTGTCACTCACCTGCCCTTCTCTCTCATCCCTCCATCCGTCCATCTTTGCCACCGCGGCCTCATCAGCTCTTCCTGGCTGCCGCTCTCTTACGGCCTCTCTGCTCATACCTTTAATGTCATGATCTTTAGCAGCCAATGATTTTCAATAGCGAAAAAGGTGGCCTGACCTTTTCGGCAAAGCCTTCTTTCCCAGCCTTTCCTGATACGAGGCGGCAGGTTGTTGCAAGAATGGGTCTCCTGGTTTTGGTCTCCGGTGATGGCAGGATGTGAACTGTATACAAAATGTTTGGGCAAATGGCTCTTGTTATGAAGTAGACTTTGTGAGAAGGGGGGGAGTATGGACCTCATATCGATCTTTAATCCTTTGAGTCAGCATCAGTCCGAAGGGGAGGTTGACATTTTTGAATTGCAGGTTTCTAAATATAATCGGATTCCTGATTTACAAGACGTTCATGTTCACATCATGTCGTGTTTCCCAGAAACTCTGCTGCAAAAAAATGTTTCTCCGTCAACAACAAGCAACACCATCTGACATTTCCATGACTGTGGAAACTCAAAGTCCAAAAGAAAGTGTCCTCTCGAGCTGTCAGCAGTGCAAACACATGTCTAGTCTCGTGTACAGAAACAGGGCTGTAGATCAAATAATAATCCACCACTGAACGATGTTTATTTTTCCAGGTATTATCACGTCACTTCAGGAGTTTTGAACTTTTTAAAAGTCTGATAAGTGCAAACTTCATTGATCCATTAGCAGTGTGCGAGTGTCCGTGTTATGAAGTCTGGCATTAAAGGCAAATGTCAGAGGGATTACAGCCCCAGAGCTCAGGTGCTTACTCACCGTGGCAATTAAGTTAAAAATGAATGTATGTTTACTGTTCCTCTGAGTTGGTGCCTGGTTTTTGCCTGGTCTATCAGTCTCACTGTGCCTCATTATGTTCGCTGTGATTCATAGAGATCGACTACAGCGCAAAGAGACGCTTCACAGAACTGTATGTGCGAGTGAATAACTTTGATTATACAGCAATGCAACAACAATCTGTGTGAAAAACAAACCGAGCCTGGTGATAAAAGAATAATGCACCAGAAAAATGTTACTATCGACACTGCAAAGCCTGAAAGGTGCCTCTGGAAAAATGTTGCCTACACTGAGAACGGCTCCGCTGTGTGTTTGTTTGCTCACAGTGGATCATTAAAACACAACGTCTAAACATGTTTTGTATTCATGTAACGTAATGATGCTTATTCGCTTCATGCCAAGTGTTAAATGAGAAGACTGATATCACTGTGATGTCTGCACACGAAATATAAAACTACAGTTGGTTAAATAACAGCCTTAGGACAGAAAACAGGAAAGAACAGTTAGCCTAGTTTTGTCCGAGGTAACAAAGTCTACCTACAAGCCCCTCTACATATTGATTGTTTAATCCGTACAAACACCAGAGGTTTAAAAAAAAGCATTTCAATGTTTTGGGGACTTTTGTGGAATAACTGATTGTAATCCAGGGTTCTTCTGAATGAATATGGATGTTCTTGTTTGGTGAAAGGGTTGCACCCTCTTGTTCCAGCAACAGTTTCTCTTCTCTTCTGCATAAATTAAGTAAGAGCTTGTCGTAGTGTTAATCATTGAGTCCCATCCCCACCTGACACTCATATTTTTGCCAAAACATGGCTATACTGTATCCACATCTTCCACTGTATTTAATCTCAGAACCTGTCGGCTATATTATATTATTATACATGGTCAAGACCTGACTTGTTCAGTATTAACTTTTTCTCATCACAAAGCTGTGCTTATGCTCCGGTAACCACTTGGTTAGGGTTAGGAAAACATCATGTTTAAGCTAACAATACCTGTTTTTGTCACCACAAACACGGCTGGAGAGTCTCTCTAAAAACATCCAGTGGTGTCATAACTACAAATGCTTAGACGCTGTGGTCCGTCGCCAAAAAGATCCAGTGGTTTCAAACCTACAAATGTTGAAAGGCAGACTAGAACTGCAGTCACTGGCTTGGCAGCCTTACCACCTGTAGCTCCACCGCTATCTCCCATCCACCTCCCAACATGAACGTCAGGTAAGAAACATCTAACATCAACGTGATATGACACACTTTGTAGACATGGAAGCTTCCTCTCACAGGATTTCGGTGGGGTATTCCTCTGACAGTCCAGGAAACACCAGGGAGGGTGAAAGAGATTTAAAGAGCGATGCACAGAGAGAGAGAAACTGAAGAAGAGAAAGAGACAGACGATTCAGGCAGTGATCCTGAGTAAAGGAGAAGGATTGAAAAACAGAAAAATCAAACTCAAGGAGAAGCTAACGGAGAGCGATGAAACGAGAGATTGAGAGTGAAAGAGTTATCCACAAGCTGTATATCCAGGTCACCACCAAGTGCAAAGAAAACCCAAAAGCAAAGTCTGGTCCTGGGCAGACGGCCAAGTCTGACCTGCCCCTCCACTCCTTCCATTAACACCCTCCCCGGACACAAAAAACTGCAGCAGATTTAGTGCAACTGCAGAAAGTGTATATTAAACACTGGCAGCTTAAATATGGCTTCCCATTAACACCTCACAAGTGGATTATGAATCACCAATAATGAAGCAGCCTAATTTCTCCTTGTTCCCCAGTTATCAGTCATTGTTCCCATCAAAGGTTTATGGTCCCCAGGAGGGGACGGCGCCGGACAAGTCGGACCCGTCAGTGTAATTGGAAGTTGGGAGTTGAATGTGAAGTGAAATTAAGTTTTTTAAAACAGAGTGAGTGAGATACTGAAAGGGAAAGAAACAAAGGAAATATTAGGCAACGGTCCAGAAATATTGTGCTGGCGCTTCAATCACAAGAGCAGGAAGACGCCCTTCTGCTACCACCTGGAAATTTCCACACTGAATTTGTTGGATCATCCATATTTAATGTGTGCAGCGAGAATTAATCTTTTGTTATTAGATTTCTTACAATCACTTCTGGCTGAACACCTGAAGGAGCCAAACAATCTTAACTCTCATTGATTTTAATTCTGTAAGTCAGATATTGGATGAATAAAAAAACAAAAGGCTCAAAGTTTTCCCTTGTTTTGATGAACTGCATTAACAGTAAATCTAATCACAACAACGTGGCATCAACCACAGAGAGGGTAATCTCAATTAAACAGCTGTTTTGAGTTTTAAAACTAAAACTTTTACAGATTCAAAATGTCCCAAGTAGACTTTGTCTGAAACACACACCTTTCCAATATCTGGATCGGGGGTCTGAATCCTACAGTTTTCAAAATTGTCCAAAAATATTCTGAATTTTCTCTTCTATATCTTGAGTGGTTTGTCTCCTCTATAACGTCTCTGGTACCAGCTACATTTCTGAACCTCGGTGGCGTCGCAGGCAGTTGGTCGGGATTGATTACAGGTGTATGAAAAGCACAGGACTGTCACGTGTTGTCGCAGGTTCAGGCAATAACACGCACTTTGGTTCAGGTTAGGAAAAGATATTTTCAGTTCGTGAACAGTCACAAAACTTAATCTATTGGATTCACTTAAGGTTAAGGGGAGGGAAAGATCCTGTTTCCGGTTATATTTTAATGATAATTAGTTTGAATGTGTTGGAGTTGTGTACATGGACACAAAATGGACAATTTATGTCCATGTACACGATTTCAATTAGATTTTGTCTCTGTTTCACAAACTGCTGTGATAACTGGGTTTCTGATTAATCTCTGCCATGCTTGCAGGTGCATTATCAACTGAAGTTACTGAATAAATCCTCCACTGTCGAGGTAACTCTGTCGGCAGAGAAATAAATGGCTGAGGCCGAGCTGTAGCCTTGACGTTGAGATAAATTTGTTTAATTAAGGAAAAATGTAAATCTCATAATGACGATCTGGATTTGATTTCAAAGCCTCATTTAAAAGTAGTCATTAATTATATAACATCATTATACATAAGCGAGTTAACACCATGAAGAAAACAACTTTATTTACAGCGTCCCTTGATGGTGACTGTGCTACCAAAAGCTTTTCTAAAGTTAAAGAGGTATTAAAGGGGAATTGCCGTTTTTTACAACCTGGACCTTATTTCTAGCATAAAATACGATCATTTACTCACCCAGATAACTTTGGTGTCATTTGGAGTCGTTCGGACGAAATTAGATCCAGTGGAGCGCCGCGTATATCCATATAATGCGAGTGATCGGGGCACCGAAGCGCAGCCTCTATATAACGCATTATCTGCCACGAAACTAGTTCATTTCACCAATATTTTGTTATGATACGCTAGTGCTATTCCCCTCTGAGTCCGGGGTTGCCTGTTATCAACATCCGGGGTCTGTAGGTTGACCTACTAACCTCTGACCTGGACGATGTCATCTCTGAGCGCCGCGCGCACCCGCGACAGCCGGCTTGTTTACCTGTAGTTTGCTACTGCTAGTTTTTTGCAACATGGCTGAATATTTTTCCGATTCTGAGGTGGTGGACGATGACTTTGTTTATGATGGACGTCCTTACCGTTTTGAGCCAGAGTACACGGATGAGGAGCTCGTTGAAAGGAGGATGCGGAGGCAGAGAGAGGAACAGCTGGCCAAAGAACAACAAACGGCTGCACGTCTGCAACCTACAGACCCCGGATGTTAATGACAGGCAACCCCGGACTCGGAGGGGAATAGCACTAGCGTATCATAACAAAATATTGGTGAAATGAACTAGTTTCGCGGCAGATAATGCGCTGCGCTTCGGTGCCCCGAACACTCGCATTATATGGATATACACGGCGCTCCACTGGATCTAATTTCGTCCGAACGACTCCAAATGACACCAAAGTTATGTGGGTGAGTAAATGATCGTATTTTATGCTAGAAATAAGGTCCAGGTTGTAAAAAACGGCAATTCCCCTTTAAGTAATTTAGTTTCTAACACAGGCAGTGTTTCTCCTGATGCAGAGTGAGTTTTTGCAGCCAGAAATCTCAGCGAGTGAAGTAGTACTTGTTTAGTCTCTGGTATTGATTTGCCAACCCTATCAACCCTCTGCAGATGGGGATTTTGTGCTGCAGGGCAGTAAAAAATCTTACTTATTGCTCCTTTAAAGCAAAGCAGAATGGGGTTGAATTAATGAAGTCAACAGGCAGGAGGTGAGGGAGACGGACGCACAGGTGATCGGATGTAGGGTCGGACAGCCGAGCAGACAGTCGCATTACCGCAGAGACAAACAGTCAGACGGGGTAATGGGCAGACAGACAGGCAATCACGCAGCCACTCAGGAAGGGTCGGTTAATCACGTAGGGATTTCCTGA